>NC_057809.1:262833117-262845254 GCF_018294505.1 Triticum aestivum | reverse complement strand
CACCGCTGCCGCCTTCACCGACCCCGCCGCCGCACGCTGGTTTCGCCCCGCCACCGCGCGCCGGCTCCAACCCGCGCCACCGCGTTTGCTCGCCGCCGCCGCCCTTTGAGCGCACGCTGCCGCCCGGCCTCCTCAGCGCCGCCGCCTCGCCGCCATGAACCTCGCCGGAGAACACGTCTCACCGGAGTTCAAGAGCTCGCCGGAGCTCCGGCCAGATTCAATTCGGGGAGTGGGATGAGATCCACCACTCCCCCGATCCAAACGACTTCGTCCCGATCCGGAGCCACCCCGTCCCGGATCTCCTCGTCCGCCCGTTGACTTTTCCCGGAGAGGTCTATATTTCACTAAGTCCCCGAGATTTCCATGTTTCAAATGCCCATGTTCATCATGTCGTAACTTTGCACCCCTAGCTCCGTTTTGGGCATATATCATATCAAAATGTTCATCTCAGAGAGTACATCATTTCATCTCATTGCATCATTTTCATTTGAGTTCATCTTGATGCCCGAAATGCTGTTAGAAGAGTGCTATTTGAGATAATTGTTAGATCTGCTGCTCCAATTAGATATTTGTCATTTTTGGCATGATTATTGTGTGCATGATATGCCCCTGAGCTCTTCATGAGTTTTCTTATATGTTTTGCCATCTATCAAGAGGTGCAAACTATGTATTTTTGTGATGTGTGTGGTGACTAGAACAAGCTTGCAAAGTGGTGCATTCGTTAATGCTGATTTCAGGGACTTAGCATTTCCACCAAGTCCTTGGACTGTTTATCTCATTATGCCATATGTTCATGTTATTTCCAAGTGATCCGTGCCTCTTTTGAGGATGATCAGTAAGGATGTTTTGTTAATCTTGTAGTTCTCTATCCATCCATGTCTTTGTTTGCAATTATGGAGCACCCTAGCTTGAGTCAATCGAGCTCTACTTTTGCTATTTCGTGAATCTGGGCAGATTGTCTACTTGTTAGCGATTTTGCCGAGGATGTTGTAGTTGATCCGTGCATGCTATGTTATTGTTCTTGCCATGTCTAGCTTGTATAATGTGTATTCTTGATGGGTGTATGCTTAGATTGTCATGACTTGCTCTGTAGTGAGTGTATCGAGCTCGTAAACATGCCTACTTGATATCTGTTTCAGCATGTCCCAGTTTTCACTAAGTCTGAGAACTGATTATGTTTTTGCCATGTTCACATGCTTGCAAATGTATTTTCTGATCCCTTTTGGCTCAAGGTCACTAAGGGAGTTTTGTTATGCTCTTTGAGTAGCTCCATTCCATGCTTTACTTTGCCCTGTTCAGGCCCTGTAGCATATGGTTTTCATGTTCCAAAGTGTGCTACCTGATCTGAAATTCCAGGCTTGTGTTAATTTCACTAAGTCTGAAATCTGTTTACCGTTTGCATTTTTGCCATGCTTGTTTAAACCTGTTAATGGATGAATTGGCCGTAGCTCAGTGTTCATCTTTTGTTAAGCATCATGAATGGATCTCTGCCATATATTTTGTTGCCATGATTGAGTGCTGTAGCATGCCCATCTTGTCGCATTTAGATGGCTACTTGCTGTATATCGCAGACCGGTGCCATATTTGAATTGCTTGCCATTTCCAAACCGTGACTCTGATTCCGGTGTTCTTTATATCGTTTTCAAGAGATTTCACATCACCTTTCTAGTGGCACACTTGGAGTTCCATGTTGAGGCTAGGTTCAATCATTCCTTGTCAAATCATGCATATGCATCGCATATCGCATCCCGCATATCATATCATGTTCATGTGTTGGTTGTTTACTATGTTGTGTGCTTCTTTCCAGTGTTTGCTTCTTCGGGTTGGTTCCGGTAACTTTGCGTTGTGAGGACCCGTTCGTCTATGTCTGTTTGTCTTCTTCATGGAGTCGTTCTTCTTCCTTGCGGGATTTCAGGCAAGATGACCATACCCTCGAAATCACTTCTATCTTTGCTTGCTAGTTGCTCGCTCTTTTTCTATGCCTATGCTGCGATACCTACCACTTGCTTATCATGCCTCCCATATTGTTGAACCAAGCCTATAACCCACCTTGTCCTAGCAAACCGTTGTTTGGCTATGTTACCGCTTTGGTCAGCCCCTCTTATAGCGTTGTTAGTGGCAGGTGAAGTTTGAAGCTTGTTCCATGTTGGAACATGGATATTTTGTTGGGATATCACGATATATCTTATTTAATTAATGCATCTATATACTTGGTAAAGGGTGGAAGGCTCGGCCTTATGCCTGGTATTTTGTTCCACTCTTGCCGCCCTAGTTTCCGTCATATCAATGTTATGTTCCCGGATTTTGCGTTCCTTACGCGGTTGGGTTATAATGGGAACCCCTTGACAGTTCGCTTTGAATAAAACTCCTCCAGCAAGGCCCAACCTTGGTTTTACCATTCGCCACCTAGCATTTTTCCCTTGGGAGTCGCACATCCCGAGGGTCATCTTTATTTTAACCCCCCGGGCCAGTGCTTGTCTAAGTGTTGGTCCAAAGTAGAGCCCCTTGCAGCGCCACCTTAGGGAAACTCGAGGGCTGGTTTTAGTTGTACGGATTGCTTATCGGGTGTTGCCCTGAGAACGAGATATGTGCAGCTCCTATCGGGATGTCGGCGCATCGGGTGGTCTTGCTGGATTTGTTTTACCATTGTCGAAATGTCTTGTAACCGGGATTCCGAGTCTGATCGGGTCTTCCCACTAGAAGGAATATCCTTCGTTGACCGTTAGAGCTTGTGATGGGCTAAGTTGGGACACCCCTGCAAGGATTGAACTTTCGAAAGCCGTGCCTGCGGTTATGGGCAGATGGGAATTTGTTAACGTCCGGTTGTAGAAAACCTGAAGTTGACCTTAATTAAAATGCATCAACCGCGTGTGTAACCGTGATGGTCTCTTTTCGGCGGAGTCCGGGAAGTGAACACGGTGTTGGAGTTACGCATGACGTAGGTTGTTTTAGGATCACTTCTTGATCATACTTTTATCGACCGTGCTTTGCCTTCTCTTCTCGCTCTCATTTGCGTATGTTAGCCACCATATATGCTAGTCGCTTGCTGCAGCTCCACCTCATACCTTTACCTTACCCATAAGCTTAAATAGTCTTGATCGCGAGGGTGCGAGATTGCTGAGTCCCCGTGACTCACAGATACTTCCAAAACCAGCTTGCAAGTGCCGATGAGTCTGTGCGGATGACGCAACCAAGCTCAAGGAGGAGCTCTTTGAAGATCTTGTCCTTTGTGTTGTTTCGTTCTAGTTGATCAGTAGTGGAGCCCAGTTGGGGTCGATCGGGGATCTGTGTAGCATTTGGGGTAGTCTTCATTTATTTTGGTTCTGTAGTCGGACCTTGATTGTATTTGGATGATGTAATGCTTTATTCATGTAATTGTGTGAAGTGGCGATTGTAAGCCAACTATGTATCCTTTTCCCCTATTGTATTACATGGGTTGTGTGAAGATTACCTCACTTGCGACATTGCTTTCAATGCGGTTATGCCTCTAAGTCGTGCTTCGACACGTGGGAGATATAGCCGCATCGAGGGCGTTACAAGTTGGTATCAGAGCCTTCCAGACCTTAGGAGCCCCATTGTTTGATCGTTACTAGTGGCCGAGTTGAGTCTAGAAAAATGTTTTGAGTCATTTAGGATTATATATATCCGAGAGTTAGGAATTCTTTTTACTCCTCAGTCCCTTCGTTGCTCTGGTGAGGCATCCTGACATAGAGTTTTGACTCTTCTCTTCTCAAATTTCACTAAAACTTTTTTAGGATCACGCGGGTATCTTGGAATCGTTCCGATCGAATTGTGACGAGAACATTGTTCTTGGTGGCTCCTGTCATTTAGGGGTTGTGGCAGTGTCCCGGGGAGTTGAGCTCCGAGGTGTTGTCATCACAATTTTATCGTTGCAGTTCTGGAATACCTGAGATTAGTTTTGCTGACATCGAAAATCTCTTTTATGCAGTTGTCGGTGAGATAACCTCGACGCCACCCATTACTGGGGCGGGAGTTCGGGAGTATTGCCATAACTTGTATAACGGATGCTTTTCGAAGGTTGAGGTAGATGATCTCCGAAGGTTTCTTGGTTATGTGTTGAAGGATGAATACATCTGGATGTAGGATTTGTTAGTTTTGGGTGAGATATTATGTCGCAAGTGAGGTAATCTTCACACAACCCATGTAATACATAAGGGAAAAAGATACATAGTTGGCTTACAATCGCCACTTCACACAATACATGAATAAAGCATTACATCATCCAAATACAATCAAGGTCCGACTACGAAACCAAAATAAAAGAAGAACCCCAAATGCAACAAAGGTCCCCGATCGACCCCAACTGGGCTCCACTACTGACCAACTAGAACGAAACAACACAAAGGACAAGATCTTCATCGAGCTCCTCCTGAGCTTGGTTGCGTCATCTGCACGGACTCATCGGCACCTGCAAGCTGGTTTTGGAAGTATCTGTGAGCCACGGGGACTCAGCAATCTCGTACCCTCGCGATCAAGACTATTTAAGCTTATGGGAAAGGTAAAGGTATGAGGTGGAGCTGCAGCAAGCGACTAGCATGTATGGTGGCTAACATACCCAAAAGAGAGAGAAGAGAAGGCAAAGCACGATCGATAAACTATGATCAAGAAGTGATCCTAGAACAACCTACGTCAAACATAACTCCAACACCGTGTTCACTTCCCGGACTCAGCCGGAAAGAGACCATCACGGTTACACACGCGGTTGATGCATTTTAAATAAAGTCAACTTCAGGTTTTCTACAACCGGACATTAACAAATTCCCATCTGCCCATAACCGCGGGCACGACTTTCGAAAGTTCAAATCCCTGCAGGGGAGTCCCAACTTAGCCCATGAGAAGCTCTCACGGTCAACGAAGGAATAGACATCCTCCCGAGACGTTCCGATCAGACTCGGTATCCCGGTTCTTCAAGACACTTCGACAAGTTAAAACAAATCCAGCAACACCACGCAGATGTGCCGACAAATCCCGATAGGAGCTGCACATATCTCGTTCTCAGGGCACACCGGATGAGCAAGACGTCGGGTAGGCCAGCCCAGAGTTGCCCCTGGTAGCCCCGGACATCGCTCGGTTGTACCAACACTCAGAGGAGCACTGGCCCCGGGGGGGGGGGGGTAAAATAATGATGACCCTCAGGAGCGCGACTCCCAAGGGAAAAGAAAAGGCTAGGTGGCAAATGGTAAAACCAATGTTGGGCATTGCTGGAAGAGTTTTATTCAAGGCGAACTGTCAAGGGGTTCCCATTATTACCCAACCGCGTAAGGGACGCAAAATCCGGGAACATAACACCGATATGACGGAAACTAGGGCGGTAAGAGTGGAACAAAACACCAGGCATAAGGCCGAGCCTTCCACCCTTTACCAAGTATATAGATGCATTAATTAAATAATATATATAGTGATATCCCAACAAGTAAACATGTTCCAACAAGGAACAACAACTCCATGTTCCAAGAAGGAACATACTTCAATCTTCACCTGCAACTAACAACGCTATAAGAGGGGCTGAGCAACGCGGTAACATAGCCAATCAACGGTTTGCTAGGACAAGGTGGGTTAGGGCTTGGTTTAACAATATAGGAGGCATGGTAAGCAAGTGGTAGGTATCGTAGCACAGGAAAAGCAAAAGAGCGAGAAACTAGCAAGCAAAGATAGAAGTGATTTCGAGGGTATGATCATCTTGCCTGAGATCCCGCAAGAAAGAAGAACGAGTCCATGAAGAAGACAAACGAACGTAGTCAAACGAATCCTCACAACTCCGGAATGAAACCGAAGCTAACGCGAGAAGCAACCCGGAAAGGAGCAAACAACAAAGTAAACAACCATCACATAAGCATGGCATGATGCACAACCAGGTATGATGCATGTCTGGTTTAAATGAGGCATGTCATGGCAAAATGCACAAACAATCCTACAAATTAAATGGAGTTCAATATGCAACGAGTTGCATATTTACGAAACACCACATGAATTATTTAGTTCTCTCTCGTTTAGGTACTCAACAATATTAAATATTGTGAGCATGCCAAGAGGTGAAGCATAAAGAAACTATCTATCTAGGCAATTTTAAATGAGGCCGGAACAACAAAACGACAAGTCCGGAAAATCCCCATATGCATTTAGCAATTTAATGCAAACAACAATTTTAAACATTTTCGATGGTCCAAAACGGACAAAACGCAAAGGAACCTGGGTGGCAGCTTCAAGGAAGCGATGGTAGTGGTCAGCGGCAGGAAGCAGCAGCGGGTCCTGGTGGCCGGCATCGCCGGATCTCGCGGATAGGAGGCTGGCGACGCAGCAGCCCCTGTCGTTCAACGCAGTGTGAAGCAGAGGGCGTCGCGCGGAGGTGCGGGCAGGGACTGGACGCGGGGCAGAGGTGGACTTGGGGCTCCGGTGGGAGGAACTTGCGGCGCAGGGGGCGGCAAGCTCGAGCACATCTGGGCGAGGGTGGCTTGCAGCCCGGACGGGAGGTGAGTGGCGGCGGTAGCTTCGAGCTCGGCTAGCCGCGGCCATGGAGGACGGCGGCGCTGAGGCGGGGCGATGACAGGGTGGCTTGGACGAGGCCGGAAGCCGAGGAGGGAGCGGTCGACGGAGCTCGGACCAGGAGTCGAGGCGGCGGAGCTCCTGCTCGGCGACAGGCGAGAAGAGGGACCAGCGGGATCGGGTGCGGGGCTCTGTGCGGGTGTGGAGTCGCCGGAGTTGGCCTCCAGTGGTGGCGCGAGAGCGCTCCGGGCGACGCAAGGAGAAGTAGAGGCGCGAGGTAGGAGAGGAGGGCGCTTGATGAGGAGAGGGCGAGGGGATCGAGCGGGTTCTGGCCTCTAGCGGCACGAGGGAGATGAGGGAGACGAGGGAGAGGGAGAGAGCGATGCGGGAGGGGGTTAGGGTAAGCAGCGGGGCTGATTGGGCCTGGCCTTGGGCGGGCGCATGAGGGAGGGAGGCCCAGGAGGGCAGTGGTGCAGGCCGCCTCTCTCCCTAAATATCTCTCTTTTCCCATTTAAAAAGAAAACAGAAAAGAGAAGGAAAAGAAAGAGAAGGTTGGGATGGAAACTGGGCATGGGGATAATTTTACTGGACTCGCAAAAATGATCTTGATCCAAGAAAAGTATAAATGGGCATGTACCAAGTTTGGATTGGAACTCGTTTGAATTAAATTCAAATGAGTTTGAATAAGAAGTGGGCGTTAGAAAGGTCCCAAAATGTTGAGATTTTTGGAAGACCTCCGGAAAAAGATAAAGAATATATGGACGAAGTTTGAGGAGCAAACTCGAAGCGGAAAAGACATGTGATTATTGCAAGTGTGTTATAGGTGATCCCAAACTAATGGAATATTTCGTTATAGCTCCCTATAATATTGGGAGGATATGTTATAAAGAGAAATCACCACATGAATTCCCTCGGTTTAAATGGATCAAAGATCCATGCCATTTATTTAGTTGAGTTAAGAAAAGAAATGACATGATGGCATGATGACATGATGCAATGCACATGATGCAAATATGAAATGCAACAGGCCAAAAAAACCACACGATGAAACCCGAAAACCCTGGAAGGCATCTGAAGCTCCGGTCTTGGGGCGTTACAACACTCCACCACTATGAGAGGATCTCGTCTCGAGATCTAGAATGGCACCGGAGGGACAACGGAAGAGAAATTGAAGAGGTAAAACTAAGTTGCTTCTTTGACAAACAAGTGAGACCAAAGAACCTTGTGAGGTTGAACAAATTCGAGAAAAGAATACAACGAAGGTGAACAAAGTTGAAAGCAGTCCGATAGGGAAGAGTTTCAAGGAAGAACAAATTCGGACAGCACTCCGGTTGAAACGGAAGGAAAAAACTTGATAAAATGAAAAGAACTTGAGAAAAAGGGCACGACACTCCGGTTTAATGGATAGGCATGAAAGAACGCGATCCTGACAAAGCAAGAAGATGGGTTGGAGAGAGCAACATCACAATGCCTCCGGAACGCAGGGAAACAAGATCTTAAGGGAGCACGCTTACAACAAATGCTAGAACAGAGTTGTTGGAAAATCAACAACGAAAAGAATAAGCTTGGTATGGTCTTATGGAAAACATCTCAAATTTTTTTGAGGTGACACTCGGCCACTCACGGGAAAAGAATTGGATTGATATGAACGAGGAGACGCGGAACTTATTTCACCGGAAGGATGAAATAAGAACTTGGGTCATTTATGAGCACCATAGGTAGCAACAATCCTTAGGGAACGCTCTAGGTGAAATATAACCCAAGGTAATTCCAACGAATAGGTTGATGGATTTAAAATACCCCATTCTTAACAACCTGTGAATCATGAAACATGAACTCAAATTATCAAGAATGACATAATACCACCTCCGATGATATGGTAGAGGGAATTGCACTCCGGATTGCAAGATGGAGAATGCTTGAGCTCCTCTGAAAAGAATCTCAATGAACACTTCGAGAAGGAATTAAATCCTTGATGAACCATCATGTAGAGCCTCCATGAAGAACTCCGGTAATAAAAGAATGATCAATCGAAAGGAAAGAGAAGTTGAAAACACAAGGTGAATCCTTGCAATGATTAGATAGATCTTTGGAATGATATAATTAAATAACTTTGAGCTCCAGAAAGAAAGATTAAACAAGTGAAACCGAGAGTTTTGATGAGGCTCCGGAATAAGGAATTGAATTTACTCGATGAAACAAGAATAAGAATTACATTATGTTTATCCTTCATCAATTAAATTGATGACAATCAACGGATTTGACATACTACTTATTCTCGTAGCGAGCATCAAGACAGATATAGCGCCAACTTGATAAGGTCTTCAACAAATCACCCGTCGGGATTGAAAGAACGAATGAATTGATACGGAAGAGAGATCTTGAACGAACCACTGTAAGAATTGAAAACGATTGAAGTAAAGGTATAGAAAACACCGGGAAGAATTATAAAATGAACATATATTTAGAGGATTTAGAAACATGAGAATGAAGAGATCACGAGCCGATTAAAGATCACTTGAACGATGCACCGGTAAGATTAGAGAACGACAACTGAAGGCTGGGAATGAATAATTATGAGATGATGGGCTCCGGAGAATCAAATTGAGAAGACCCTTGAATTTGCTTCGGATGGGTGAAAATAATTCTCACAATCAAACAATTATGAGAGGATGACCTCGAATTAGAACCATGATTCTCTGAAAGAACGGATAAGATAAGGAGGTAAAACTCTTCTTCGGTCTTCAAATGTTGAGAATGACGACGAGAAACACCACCAAGAATTGTTGAGGCACTCCGGAATGAAGAATGGAAAAGGTTGAGGCAACGATGAAAATAGTGTGAAAGATCTTGGAGAAGGCATTTGACTGATGATAACTCATTCTTACGTCAAACTTCAAAAAGAATTTAGGATAGCTCTGGGAAAATAGAAGAGTCGGGTAAGATCTTGGGAAAAGACCTGTGGGTTAGGGCCCACTCAAAAGAAACACTGTAGAACAATTTAAAAGAGAGAATGCACCGGTTGAATTAAATGGCTAGAATGAGATAACAACCTCGAGATATCTTGAACGAATTAGGAATGAAAATATGAATCTTCTGAGATATCTTAAGCACTCCGGAACAAAAGAATAGCGAGAAGTGAATTATTATGAGGTGCACCGGCATGAGAAGGTATTTGAAACGAGGAAAAAGGGATATGAGATCAACACCGAAAGCTTGAATTGGTTCCATCGGAGAAGAAAGAGAATGAAAAATGATGAACTTGAGGTTCTGTTAGAATCTTCATGAGAATCACCGGGTAAGAACATTGAAGGAAAAGAATGGAGAGACTTCGCATCAACAAAAGGATACTTGAATAAGAAGTTCGAGTCCTCGAAGAAAAAAGGTGGGTGGGCGGGAAAAACAAAGGCAACTTGGAGACGGATGAAACAAACACCGTTGAGAAGAAGTGATAATAGATCTTGCGAATGTTGAAGTGATCGGATCCACTTGAGGAGAGACACACCGGTTAAAAGGGATTGACAAAAACAATCTTGATGATCAAGAAGGATTAGTATTCACATAGGAGCATGAGAACACCGCTTAGGGAAGGTATGGATCAACATTTGACTTCGAAGCAACTCGAATACCACAACTCAAAACAAAACAAATGATTGGCTTAGAGAATAAGCCAGAACAAACATATGATAGAGATTTCGTCCGAAGTTTTCGTGGTGGGGCCTACACGGGCTCGATCGTACAACACCATCATGTACAAGGCAGTGCACATGACATACGAAGCATCCCCGAGTCGGCATAGCCAAGGACTCCTTAAGACACAACGAGACCACTGTAAAACCAAACATGAATAGGCGGACCACTAGACGTCGAACCCCAATTTCATATCATATATCCGTCGGAAAGATATCCTAAGAGCTACTTGAATTCCCACTTAAAAACTCCCGAAATTTTTCGGTTATGCAATCAGGTGTTGGGGATACAGGGGAAGCATAATATCTCACCCAAAACTAGCAAATCCTACATCCAGCTCTATCCATCCTTCAACACATAACCAAGAAACCTTCGGAAATCGTCTACCTCAACCTTCGAAAAGCATCCGTTATACAAGTTATGGCAATACTCCCGAACTCCTGCCCCAGTACTGGGTGGCGTCGAGGTTATCTCACCAACGAACTGCATAAAAGAGATTTTCGATGTCGGCGTACTAAACTCAGGTATTCCAGAACTGTAACGATAAAATTATGACGACAACACCTCGGAGCTCAACTCCCCGGGACACTTCCACAAAACCCCTGACAGGAGGCACCAAGACAATGTTCTCGTCATAAAACCATCGGAATGATTCCAAGATACACGCGTGATCCTAAATTTTTTTAGTGAAATTTGAGAAGAGAAGAGTCAAAACTCTACATCAGGATGTCTTACCAGAGCGATGAGGAGACCGGGGAGTATAAATAATTCCTAAACTCTTCGATGTATAATTCCTAAATGACTCAAAACATTTTTCTAGACTCAACAACGGCTGCTAGTTCGATGAAGAAATGGGGCTCCTAAGGTCGGGGAAGGCTCTGATTACCAACTTGTAACGCCCTCGATGCGGCTATATCTCCCACGTGTCGAAGCACGACTTAGAGGCATAACCGCATTGAAAGCAATGTCGCAAGTGAGGTAATCTTCACACAACCCATGTAATACATAAGGGAAAAAGATACATAGTTGGCTTACAATCGCCACTTCACACAATACATGAATAAAGCATTACATCATCCAAATACAATCAAGGTCCGACTACGGAACCAAAATAAAAGAAGAACCCCAAATGCGACAAAGGTCCCCGATCGACACCAACTGGGCTCCACTACTGACCAACTAGAACGAAACAACACAAAGGACACGATCTTCATCGAGCTCCTCCTAAGCTTGGTTGCGTCATCTGCATGGACTCATCGGCACTTGCAAGCTGGTTTTGGAAGTATTTGTGAGCCACGGGGACTCAACAATCTCGCACCCTCGCGATCAAGACTATTTAAGCTTATGGGTAAGGTAAAGGTATGAGGTGGAGCTGCAGCAAGCGACTAGCATGTATGGTGGCTAACATACGCAAAAGAGAGCGAGAAGAGAAGGCAAAGCATGATCGATAAACTATTATCAAGAAGTGATCCTAGAACAACCTACGTCAAACATAACTCCAACACCGTGTTCACTTCCCGGACTCCGCCGGAAAGAGACCATCACGGTTACACACGCGGTTGATGCATTTTAAATAAAGTCAACTTTAGGTTTTCTACAACCGGACATTAACAAATTCCCATCTGCCCATAACCGCGGGCACGACTTTCGAAAGTTCAAATCCCTGCAGGGGAGTCCCAACTTAGCCCATGAGAAGCTCTCACGGTCAACGAAGGAATATACCTCCTCCCGAGACGTTCCGATCAGACTCGGTATCCCGGTTCTTCAAGACACTTTGACAAGTTAAAACAAATTCAGCAACACCACCCAGATGTGCCGACAAATCCCGATAGGAGCTGCACATATCTCGTTCTCAGGGCACACCAGATGAGCAAGACGTCGGGTAGGCCAGCCCAGAGTTGCCCCTGGTAGCCCCGGACATCGCTCGGTTAGACCAACACTCA
>NC_057809.1:262826037-262832829 GCF_018294505.1 Triticum aestivum | reverse complement strand
AATGATGACTCTCAGGAGCGCGACTCCCAAGGGAAAAGAAAAGGCTAGGTGGCAAATGGTAAAAGCAATGTTGGGCATTGCTGGAAGAGTTTTATTCAAGGCGAACTGTCAAGGGGTTCCCATTATTACCCAACCGCGTAAGGGACGCAAAATCCGGGAACATAACACCGATATGACGAAAACTAGGGCGGCAAGAGTGGAACAAAACACCAGGCATAAGGCCGAGCCTTCCACCCTTTACCAAGTATATAGATGCATTAAGTAAACATGTTCCAACAAGGAACAACAACTCCATGTTCCAACAAGGAACATACTTCAATCTTCACCTACAACTAACAACGCTATAAGAGGGGCTGAGCAACGCGGTAACATAGCCAATCAACGGTTTGCTAGGACAAGGTGGGTTAGGGGCTTGGTTCAACAATATAGGAGGTATGGTAAGCAAGTCGTAGGTATCGTAGCATAGGCAAAGCAAAAGAGCGAGAAACTAGCAAGCAAAGATAGAAGTGATTTCGAGGGTATGATCATCTTGCCTGAGATCCCGCAAGGAAGAAGAACGAGTCCATGAAGAAGACAAACAAACATAGTCAAACGAATCCTCACAACTCCGGAACGAAACCGAAGCTAACGCGAGAAGCAACCCGGAAAGGAGCAAACACCAAAGTAAACAACCATCACATAAGCATGGCATGATGCACAACCAGGTATGATGCATGTCCGGTTTAAATGAGGCATGTCATGGCAAAATGCACAAACAATCCTACAAATTAAATGGAGCTCAATATGCAATGAGTTGCATATTGACGAAACACCACATGAATTATTTAGTTCTCTCTCGTTTAGGTACTCAACAATATTAAATATTGTTAGCATGCCAAGAGGTGAAGCATAAAGAAACTATCTATCTAGGCAATTAAATGAGGCCGGAACAACAAAATGACAAGTCCGGAAAATCCCCATATGCATTTAGCAATTTAATGCAAACAACAATTTTAAACATTTTAGTTGTTGTTATCATGATGCGGGTGACATGAGCAAGTTTTATGCAAATTTAAGAAAAGTTGACAAGGGCATATTAAGAAGCATTTGTCAACATGGCGGAAATGAAAAGGGGAGCCACGACAACGATAACGAAACGGTGCCACGGCAACATTCCGGTTCCGGTAACTCGATTGAGATCCCGGTGCAAAGAAAGTGCGACGGGAGCGTGACATGCGATAGAAGGTGGGGTGCTCCTGGTTACCGGGTTCCCACATGACGGTGACAAGGTAAAAGAGGGAAACGTACACCGACAAATCGAGCACGGTGCAAGCACGAGCATCTCATACATCACACATGCATTCGTTCACGGCAGTCGTCTCGGGGTTATACCTTCGAAGCATGCATTATCGGAGCGGTTCGGGTCAAGCGGTGTAGAGGAAGTAGACGTTCTCGGGACGTCGAGGGAAGTACTGGTTCACGTGATGGTAGTCGAAGTAGTCGTCCTATCGTTCATCGGTGATCATCGGAGCGGTAGTGGTACATGTTTCGAAGAGGAACTTGACGAATCCGAGTAACTCGAGGTCGATGGTAGTCGTTCACATTCATAGTTGCATGAGTTTCCGTTGTTCGAGTCACCGGTAGCGGTTTTCGGTGAATCCCGAAACGGTCTTGCCGTCTTCATGCGTAGGGGTACTCGGTGTCGTGGTACTTGGGTTTTCGGACTTGCCGATCTGGTTCTTGCAACGGTAGTCAAACTTGACGAAAAACGGGTCTCCTCGAGGACTTGATGCATCCAAGTTCTTCTGGTTTGTAGATGTACTCAGCGTTCTGAGTCTGGGTCTTGCCGGTCTTGATGGTCTGAAACGGACAAAACGCATAGGAACCCGGGTGGCAGCATCAAGGAAGCGATGGTAGTGGTCAGCGGCAGGAAGTAGCAGCGGGTCCTGGTGGCCGGCATCGCCGGATCTCGCGGATAGGAGGCTGGCAACGCAGCAGCCCCTGTCATTCAACCTAGGATGAAGCAGAGGGCGTCACGCGGCGGTGCGGGCAGGGACTGGACGCGGGGCAGAGGTGGGCTTGGGGCTCCGACGGGAGGAACCTGCGGCGCAGGGGGCGGCGAGCTCGAGCAGATCCGGGCGAGGGTGGCTTGCAACCCAGACGGGAGGTGAGTGGCGGTGGTAGCTTCGAGCTCGGCTAGCCGCGGCCATGGAGGACGGCGGCGCTGAGGCGGGGCGATGATAGGGTGGCCTGGACGAGGCCGGAAGCCGAGGAGGGAGCGGTCGACGGAGCCCGGACCAGGAGTCGAGGCGGCGGAGCTCCTGCTCGGCGACAGGCGAGAGGAGGGACCAGCGGGATCGGGCGCGGGGCTCTGTGCGGGTGTGGAGTCGCCGGAGTTGGCCTCCAGTGGCGGCGCGAGAGCGCTCCGGGCGATGCAAGGAGAAGTAGAGGCGCGATGTAGGAGAGGAGGGCGCTCGATGAGGAGAGGGCGAGGGGATCGAGCGGGTTCTGGCCTCTAGCGGCGCGAGGGAGACGAGGGAGAGGGAGAGAGCGATGCGGGA
This sequence comes from Triticum aestivum, assembly GCF_018294505.1. Classification (NCBI taxonomy): domain Eukaryota; kingdom Viridiplantae; phylum Streptophyta; class Magnoliopsida; order Poales; family Poaceae; genus Triticum; species Triticum aestivum. The sequence goes on along the minus strand of NC_057809.1, from coordinate 262,830,289 downwards.
GGGGGTTAGGGTAAGCAGCGGGGCTGATTGGGCCTGGCCTTGGGCCGACGCGTGAGGGAGGGAGGCCCAGGAGGGCAGTGGTGCAGGCCGCCTCTCTCCCTAAATATCTCTCTTTTCCTATTTAAAAAGAAAACAGAAAAGAGAAGGAAAAGAAAGAGAAGGTTGGGATGGAAACTGGGCATGGGGATAACTTTACTGGACTCGCAAAAATGATCTTGATCCAAGAAAAGTATAAATGGGCATGTACCAAGTTTGGATTGGAACTAATTTGAATTAAATTCAAATGAGTTTGAATAAGAAGTGGGCATTAGAAAGGTCCCAAAATGTTGAGATTTTTGGAAGACCTCCGAAAAAAGATAAAGAATTTATGGACGAAGTTTGAGGAGCAAACTCGAAGCGGAAAAGACATGTGATTATTGCAAGTGTGTTATAGGTGATCCCAAACTAATGGAATATTTCGTTATAGCTCCCTATAATATTGGGAGGATATGTTATAAAGAGAAATCACCACGTGAATTCCCTTGGTTTAAATGGATCAAAGATCCATGCCATTTATTTAGTTGAGTTAAGAAAAGAAATGACATGATGGTATGATGACATTATGCAATGCACATGATGCAAAGATGAAATGCAACGGGCCAAACAAATCACATGACGAAACCCGGAAAACCTGGAAGGCATCTGAAGCTCCGGTCTTGGGGCGTTACAGCTTCGTATGTCATGTGCACTGCCTTGTACATGATGGTGCTGTACGATCGAGCCTGTGTAGGCCCCACCACGAAAACTTCGGACGAAATCTCTATCATATGTTTGTTCCGCTTATTCTGCAAGCCAATCCTTTGTTTTTGTTTGGAGTTGTGGTATTTGAGTTGCTTCGAAGTCAAATGTTGATTCCATACCTTCTCTAAATAGTGTTCTCATATTTCTATGTGAATACTAATCCTTCTCGATAATCGAGATTGTTATGCCATTCTTGTTCCACCGGGGTGTTTCTCTTCAAGTGGATCCGATCATTTCAACATCCGCAAGATCAACTCAAGTCCTCTCAATGGTGTTCATTTCATTCGTCCCAAGCTGCCTTTGTTTTCCCGCCCTCCCACCCTTTTTTCTTCGAGGACTCAGATTTCTTAATCAAGTATCATCTTATTGATATGAAGTCTCCCCATTCTTTTCCGTCAATGTTCTTACCCGGTGATTATCAGGAAGATTCTAACGGAGCTTCAAATTCGTCACTCGTCACTCTTCTTCTTCTCCGGTGGATCCAATTCAAACTTTGTTGATCATATTCTTTCCTCATTTCTATGCTTTCTCATGCCGGTGCACCTCATAATAATTCACTTCTCGCTATCCATCTGTTCCGGAGTGCTCAAGATATCTCGAATATTCGTGTTTTCCACTCTGCTTTCGTTCAAGATCTTTCAAAGATGTTATCTTATTCAAGCCATTTAATTCAATCGGTGCAACCTCTTCTTCAAATCATTCTATGGTGTTTCTTTTGAGTGGGCCCTAACCCACAGGTCATTTTTCCAGGATCTTACCTGACTCTTCTTATTTTCCCAGAGCTATCCTCAAATTTCTTTTGAAGTTTGATGTAAGAATGATTTATCATCAGTCAAATGCTTTTCTCCAAGATCTGTCGAATTCTTTTCATCGTTGGCTCAACCTCTTCGTTTTGATTATCCCGGAGTATCTCAACAATTCATGGTGGTGTTCCTCATCGTCATTCTCGGATTTTGAAGACCGAAGAAGAGTTTTCCTCCATATCTTGCTCCATTCTCTTCAAGATTCGTGATTCTAGCTTGTTGCCATCCTCTCATAATTGTTTTCGTTTGTGAAATATTCTTTTCATCCTTCCGGAGCAATTCGAGAGTCTTTTCTGTTTGATTCTTCGAAGGCCATCATTTCAGAAGATTTATTCATTCTAGCTTTCAGCCCTCATACTCTAAATCTTACCGGTGTCTAAATCAAGGATTCTCTAATCAGCTCGTAATCTTTTTGTTCTCATGGGTCTAAATTCTCTCAAGCATCTTCGTTTAAATTGCTAATTCTTCCCGGTGTTTCTTCATGTTTTAATCGTTCTTTTTCAATTCTTACGGTGGTTCGTTCAAGAGTTTTTCTTCCTTCGTGTATCATATCTATGCATTCGTGCTTTTCAAATTCTACCGGTGGATCGTTGAAGACCTTCCCAAGATCATGCTATATCTCTCTTCAATCCATTGCAACTGGAATAAGTAGTATGCCAAATCCATTGCTTGTCATCAATTAAATTGGTGAAGGTTAAGCATAATGTAATTCTTATTCTTGTTTCATCCATATGTTAATCTTTTGTTCCGGAGTTTGTTCATGATGATTAAATTCTTGATTTCAAGTGCTCGTCTTTCTTTCCCGGAGTTCCAAGCTCTAATTATCACGGAGATCCATCTAAATCATTACAAGGTTTCACCTTGTGTTTTCAACTTCTCTTTCTTTCGTTATCCTTTTGTTTACCGGAGTTCTTGATGGAGGTTCTACATGATGGTTCATAAAGGATTTAATTCCTTCTCGAAGTTTTCATCGAGATTCTTTTCTAGGGAGCTCAAGCATTCTTCATCTTGCTATCCGGAGTGCAATTTCTTTCTACCGTATCTCTGGAGGTGGTATTATGTCATTCTTGATAATTTGAGTTCATGTTTCATGATTCACATGTTATTAAGTATGATGTATTTTAAATCCATCAATCTCTTCTTTGGAGTTATCTTGGGCTATATTTTACCTAAAGCCTTCCCTAAGGGTTGTTGCTATTTATGGTGCTCTTAAAGAACCCAAGTTCGTCTTTTATACTTCTGGTGAATAAGTTTCTCGTCTCCTTCTTGATATCAAGCCAATCTATTGTTTTTACGTGAGTGGCAGAATTTCACCTCAAGATTTCGAGATGTTTTCCATAAGCCCACTTCAAGCCTATGTTTTCGTTGTTGGGTTTCCAACTACTCCGTTCGACCCTTCTCCTAAAGATGCCTTTTCAAGCTTTTGTGGCAGAAGTTGGCATTTTCTTCTCCATTCTCCTATTTCATTTATCTATCTTCTATTCTTTTATTCCGGAGGCATTGTGATGTTCATCTTTTAAACCCATCATCTTGTTTTGTCAAAGATCATGCTCTTTTCATGCCTATCCATTAAACCGGAGTGTTGTGCCCTTTTGCTCAAGTTCTTTCATTTTATCAAGTTTTTGCCTTCCGTTTCAACCGGAGTGTTGTCCGAATTTGTTCTTCCTTGAAACTCTTCCCTACCGGACTGCTTTCAACTTTGTTGTACTTCGTTGCATTCTTTCTTTCAATTTGTTCAACCTTTTCAAGGTTCTTTGGTTTCACTCATTTGTCAAAGGAGCAACTTAGTTTCACCTCTCCTTTTTCTCTTCCGTTGTCCCTCCGGTGTCATTCTAGATCTCAGGATGAGATCCTCTCGTAGTGGTGGAGTGTTGTGACGCCCCGAGACCGATGTGCCAGGTGTCGTCCAGTTGTTCGTTGTTGTTGTGTTGTCATTGCTTGCGTGTCATGCATCTCATATCATGTCATCATGTGCATTTCATTTGCATACATGTTCGTCTCATGCATTCGAGCATTTTCCCCATTGTCTGTCTTGCATTCCGACGCTCCGTTATCCTCCGGTGGTCATTTCTACCTTTCTTTAGTGTGTGGGGATTAAACATTTCCGGATTGGACCGAGACTTGCCAAGCGGCCTTGGTTTACTACTGGTAGACCGCCTGTCAAGTTTCGTACCATTTGGACTTCGTTTGATACTCCAACGGTTAACCGAGGGACCGAAAAGACCTCGTGTGTGTTGCAGCCCAACACCCTTCCATTTTGTCCCAAAACCCACCAAAACCTCCTCCATCATCTCGGTCGTTCGATCACGATCGTGTGGCCGAAAACCGCACCTCATTTGGACTCTCCTAGCTCCCTCTACCTATAAATATGTGCCCCCCCCCAAATTTTCGCACAGTCTAACCCTACTCTTCTTCATCCTTGCGCCGCCGGACGTGTCCGCGCTGAGCCAGACAATGTCCGCCGCCGCAGCCACCTCATTCCGGCCAATGGAGAGCCGCCACATCAGCCACACCGCCGCCTCCAACCACTCAGACGCCGCCACGCGTCCCCGCGCCCACTTCGCCGCGGCACCCGAGGCCTAGATCCGGCCCGCCCCGGGCCGAACTGGGCCGCGCCGGGCCCGCCTCCACCGCCGCTCTCCCGCGCCGCCTTGGCTCCCGTGCGCAGC
>NC_057809.1:262746855-262825771 GCF_018294505.1 Triticum aestivum | reverse complement strand
TTTGCTCGCCGCCGCCGCCCTTTGAGCGCGCGCTGCCGCCCGGCCTCCTCAGCGCCGCCGCCTCGCCGCCATGAACCTCGCCGGAGAACACGTCTCGCCGGAGTTCAAGAGCTCGCCGGAGCTCCGGCCGGATTCAATTCGGGGAGTGGGATGAGATCCACCACTCCCCTGATCCAAACGACTTCGTCCCGATCCGGAGCCACCCCGTCCCGGATCTCCTCGTCCGCCCATTGACTTTTCCCGAGATTTCCATGTTTCAAATGCCCATGTTCATCATGCCGTAACTTTGCACCCCTAGATCCGTTTTGGGCATATAGCATATCAAAATGTTCATCTCAGAGAGTACATCATTTCATCTCATTGCATCATTTTCATTTGAGTTCATCTTGATGCCCGAAATGCTGTTAGAAGAGTGCTATTTGAGATAATTGTTAGATCTGCTGCTCCAATTAGATATTTGTCATTTTTGGCATGATTATTGTGTGCATGATATGCCCCTGAGCTCTTCATGAGTTTTCTTATATGTTTTGCCATCTATCCAGAGGTGCAAACTATGTATTTTTGTGATGTGTGTGGTGACTAGCACAAGCTTGCAAAGTGGTGCATTCGTTAATGCTGATTTCAGGGACCTAGCATTTCCACCAAGTCCTTGGACTGTTTATCTCATTATGCCATATGTTCATGTTATTTCCAAGTGATCCGTGCCTCTTTTGAGGATGATCAGTAAGGATGTTTTGTTAATCTTGTAGTTCTCTATCCATCCATGTCTTTGTTTGCAATTATGGAGCACCCTAGCTTGAGTCAAGCGAGCTCTACTTTTGCTATTTCGTGAATCTGGGCAGATTGTCTACTTGTTAGCGATTTTGCCGAGGATGTTGTAGTTGATCCGTGCATGCTATGTTATTGTTCTTGCCATGTCTAGCTTGTATAATGTGTATTCTTGATGGGTGTATGCTTAGATTGCCATGACTTGCTCTGTAGTGAGTGTATCGAGCTCGTAAACATGCCTACTTGATATCTGTTTCAGCATGTCCCAGTTTTCACTAAGTCTGAGAACTGATTATGTTTTTGCCATGTTCACATGCTTGCAAATGTATTTTCTGATCCCTTTTGGCTCAAGGTCACTAAGGGACTTTTGTTATGCTCTTTGAGTAGCTCCATGCGATGCTTTACTTTGCTTTGTTCAGTCCCTGTAGCATATAGTTTTCATGTTCCAAAGTGTGCTACCTGATCTGAAATTCCAGGCTTGTGTTAATTTCACTAAGTCTGAAATCTATTTACCGTTTGCATTTTTGCCATGCTTGTTTAAACCTGTTAATGGATGAATTGCCCTGAGAATGAGATATGTGCAGCTCCTATCGGGATGTCGGCGCATTGGGTGGTCTTGCTGGATTTGTTTTACCATTGTCGAAATGTCTTGTAACCGGGATTCCGAGTCTGATCGGGTCTTCCCGCTAGAAGGAATATCCTTCGTTGACCATGAGAGCTTGTGATGGGCTAAGTTGGGACTCCCCTGCAGGGATTGAACTTTCGAAAGCCGTGCCCGCGGTTATGGGCAGATGGGAATTTCTTAACGTCCGGTTGTAGAAAACCTGAAGTTGACCTTAATTAAAATGCATCAACCGCGTGTGTAACCGTGATGGTCTCTTTCCGGCAGAGTCCGGGAAGTGAACACGGTGTTGGAGTTACCCTTGCCGTAGGTTGTTTTAGGATCACTTCTTGATCATACTTTTATCGACCGTGCTTTGCCTTCTCTTCTCGCTCTCATTTGCGTATGTTAGCCATCATATATGCTAGTCGCTTGCTGCAGCTCCACCTCATTCCTTTACCTTACCCATAAGCTTAAATAGTCTTGATCGCGAGGGTGCAAGATTGCTGAGTCCCCGTGACTCATAGATACTTCCAAAACCAGCTTGCAGGTGATGATGAGTCCGTGCAGATGACGCAACCAAGCTCAAGGAGGAGCTCTTTGAAGATCTTGTCCTTTGTGTTGTTTCGTTCTAGTTGATTAGTAGTGGAGCCCAGTTGGGGTCGATCGGGGATCTGTGTAGCATTTGGGCTAGTCTTCTTTTATTTTGGTTCCGTAGTCAGACCTTGATTGTATTTGGATGATGTAATGCTTTATTCATGTAATTGTGTGAAGTGGCGATTGTAAGACAACTATGTATCCTTTTCCCCTATTGTATTACATGGGTTGTGTGAAGATTACCTCACTTGTGACATTGCTTTCAATGCGGTTATGCCTCTAAGTCGTGCTTCGACACATTAGAGATATAGCCGCATCGAGGGCGTTACAGAGGCGGAGGGGTGCAGGTAGGTGGAAGGCAAAATCTCCGCGTGCACCCTAGTGTTCGAACCTCAAGGGTCCGCCGGAACCCGAAATCCGATAGAATAGGCGATAAACCTGGACTAAAGACTTGTGTGGTTAGTCAGGTCGTGGCCGACTCCCTCGCCAGGCTTCCGCTTGAAGGTTGCCGAGATACACGACGTGTACATGGTGGTAAGTGGCGAGAGCGTGTGTGAAGATGTACACCCCTGCAGGGTTATAAATGATCTATTCGAATAGCCATGTCCGCGGTAAAGGACTTCTGGGTTGCCTATACAATTCATAGACAAGTGAAAGTGGATACTCTAAAATGCGCAAGATAAGCGTGAGTGCTATGGATGGCGTTCTCGTAGGGAGACGGGAGCAGATCCATAGTGGTGTATTGTTTTGGTGAATATGTGGACTCGTGTGCGCCACCCCAAAAGAGTTACTTGCAGTCGTAGTTCAGGTTAGCCACTGAGTCAAAGCTGGCTTGCTACAGTTAAACTCTACCACCCCCTTTGTTGATACTGATGCATATGTAGATAGTTTAGATGTAAGTCTTGCTGGGTACATTTGTACTCACGTTTGCTTAATTTATGTTTTTGCAGAGACACTTCAGTCTCGCTAGTAGTTCCGCGTGGACTTCGACGTTTAGCTTGTTACCTTAGCTACGATCTTGTACCCCGGGTGGGTCTTGTAGATAGACAGGCTTCTTAGCCTTTTTCATTTGTAGTTGTCTGTACTCAGACATGTTTAAGCTTCCACTTGTGCTATTGCTTGTATGACTTGATTACTGGGTCATGAGACCCATGTTTGTAATATCTGGCTCTTCGGAGCCTAATGAATAAATACTCTGGGTCGTAGAGTCTTGTTGTGATGCCATGTTGTATTTGCACATATCGAGCATATTGTGTGTATGATTTTGAAATGCTTGGTATGTGTGGGATTCGACAACCTAGTTGTTTATCCTTGGTAGCCTCTCTTATGGGGAAATGTAGTCTAGTGCTTCCACTGAGCCATGGTAGTCTGCTATAGCCCGGTTTACCGGAGTCCTGCTAGCCCAGTTACTACTGCTCCGGAACACTTAGACTGGCCAGCATGTGATCCACTTCGTCCCTGTGTCTGTTCCTTCAGGGAAATGTCACGCGGTGACCTCCGGAGTCCTGCTAGCCTGCTACAGCCCGGGTTCCAGAGTCCCGTTAGCCCAGTTGCTATAGCCTGGATTCACACGCTAATGACCGACACGTTCGATGTTGGTTCATGTATGCATGTCCCCGTAAGTTAGTGCCACTTTGGGTTCACGACTAGTCATGTCGGCCCGGGTACTCTGTCATATGGATGCTAGCGACACTATCATATATGTGAGCCAAAAGGTGCAAACAATCCTGGGCCAGGTAAGGTGGCACCCGTGGGAATACCGTGCGTGAGGCCGCAAAGTGATATGATGTGTTATATGCTAGATCGGTGTGACTTAGAATCGGGATCCTGATAGAGCGGCAGCACCAAGGGCCAGAATCATAACCTGATAAGTCAACCTGGCAACGGTAAATGCAAGGCTGACAATAGTTCAGATTTTGTGGACAATATGAACATGCAGAACAATGGTCAGCGTCGTAAAGGAAAGCCACCTTGTCGGCAGTGGGGTCAGGTTTAAACCTGGAGTATCTATTGAATCAGCCTTGCCCAAAGCATGGCTCAAGGAAAAAGCCATCCACGCACCTTTGGAAGGACTGCCACATTATGAAGGAGTTCAAAAATTCCGACTTGTTTCAAAACAATTATGGGCCAGGCGGCGGCTCAGGTTCTGGTTCTCATGGCCCGAGTTATGGTGGCGGCAGTTCTAATTCCGGTTTTTAGGGTCACCATAACAACCAAGGCAATCGGGGCGGTTATCATCAATAGTCCAGTCAGGGGGATCAACAACAACAATCTGGTTATCAAAGTAACCCGAAGCAATTGAATAGCGGGCAGTACCATGTCTTCACCACAAGTTTATCAATCGGGATCAAAAGCTCCATAAAAGGGTCGTGAATGCCGTTGAGCTCGCAGTTCCCCGTTACTTGCGATGGTCTGAGCAGCCCATTGTGTGGAGTTGTGAGGATCACCCGCCTCGGGTTGACAATCCGGGTCACTTGGCTTTGGTGGTAGCACCTCAGGCTGGAGGATATAAATTCACTAAGGCACTCATGGACAGAGGTAGCAGTATCAATATACTTTATTATGAAACCTTCCGCCGCATGGGGTTGACTGATAAAAATCTTAAGCCGTCAAACACTGTCTTCCGCGGTGTGGTGCCTAGTAAGTCGGCATACCCGGTTGGTAAAATAGCTCTGGAGGTTGCATTTGGGGATGATCATGATTCCAGGTTTGAGATGTTGACCTTTGAAGTGGTGAAGATCAAAAGCTCTTATCATGCCCTGTTTGGACGACCGGCTTATGCTAAGTTCATGGCAAGGCCTTGTTATGTTTATCTACAGCTCAAAATGCCGGGTCACAAGGGGACCATTAAGGTGCATGGAAGCCGAAAGATAGCTTTGGAGTGCGAGGAAGGTGATGCAGCCTATGCCGAGTCTGTCTGCACAACAGAGGAATTGAAGTTTTATAAAGACAATGTTGACCCGGCCGACAAGACATCTTTGAAAAAGCCAACTACAGAGCATGACCCGGTCCTGAAGTTTAAGTCGGCAGACTACACCAAACTGGTTGATTTCGTTCCTGGCGATTCATCCAAGCAGTTCAGCATTAGTGCTAATCTAGATCCGAAAAAGGAAAGCGCGCTCATCGAGTTCATCCGTGAGAACCGGGACATCTTTGCATGGAAACCTTCTGACATGATGGGTGTACCAAGAGAACTCGTTGAGCACACTCTCAATATTGATCCGAAGTTTAAGTCGGTCAAGCAGTTTCTTCATCGTTTTAATGAAGAGAGACGCAAGGCCATTGGTGAAGAAGTGGCCCGGATCTTGGCGGCTGGGTTCATCGTTGAAGTTTTTCATCCCGAATGGTTGGCTAACCCGGTGCTGGTGCTTACGAAGAACGACACTTGGCATATGTGTGCGGATCAAACGGATTTAAATAAAGCTTGTACGGCTGATCCTTTCGCTCTCCCTCGTATTGATCAAATTATTGATGCTACGGCGGGCTGTGAGCGTTTGAGCTTTTTGGATGCTTATTCTGGTTATCATCAAATCAAAATGGCAGTTAAGGGCCAGGAGAAGATAGCCTTCATTACTCAATTTGGAAGCTTCTGCTATGTGTCCATTCCTTTTGGGCTCAAGAGTGCCCAGGCGACTTACCAACGGTGTGTACAAAATTGCCTTTGTAATCAAATCGAACGTAATGTTCATGCTTATGTGGATAACATCATGGTGAAATCCAGAAAGAACGAGACCCTGATTGATGATTTGAAGGAGACCTTTGACAATCTCCGGGTGTATAAGATGATGCTTAACCCGGCCAAGTGTGTTTTTGGTGTACCAGCTGGTAAGCTTTTGGGTTTTCTGGTTTCAAATAGAGGCATTGAAGTTAACCCGGAGAAGATCAAGGCCATCACTTCCTTGGCTAAGCCAGCGTGTATCAATGATGCTCCACGTCTGGCAGGTCGTATTGCGGCCTTAAGCCGATTCATAAGCCCGCTGGGTGAAAAGGCTATACCGTTGTACCAGATGATGAAAAAAACAGATCACTTTGTCTGGAGTGATGCTGCTAACCAAGAATTTGATGATTTGAAGAAACAGTTGGCTGAGCCGCCCGTTCTTGCTACTCCCATTGATAAGGAGCCTATGATGTTATATGTGGCTGCCAATAGTCGGGCTGTTAGTGTTGCCATTGTGGTGGAGAGGAAGGAAACAGGTAAAGAATATCCAGTTCAATGGCCGGTTTACTATATTAGTGAAGTCCTTATTGAGTCCAAATAGCGACATCCACATTGGCAGAAGCTTGTGTATGGGGTTTTTATGGCTAGCCTGAAGCTTAAGCAGTATTTTCTAGGTCATCCTATCACTGTGGTTAGTTCTGCCCCTTTAGGGGATATCATTCAAAACAAAGAAGCCACAGGTCGGGTAGCTAAATGGGCCATCGAGTTTGGACCTCATGGTTTAAAGTATGTGCCTCGTACAGACATCAAATCTCAAGCACTTGTGGATTTCATCAATGATTGGACAGTGTTGCAGATGCCTGAGGAGATGCCGGATAAAACATATTGGACTATTCACTTTGATGGGTCCAGGCAGTTGGAAGGCTCAGTGGCTGGAGTTGTATTGACTTCCCCACGAGGCGATAAGTTTTCTTATGTTCTCCGGCTGATGTTCCCTTGTACTAACAATGCAGCTGAATATGAGGCCTTGCTCCATGGTATTCGGATGGCCAAGGAGATGAACTTAAGCCGGGTGAGGTGCTTTGGCGACTCAGATCTGGTAGCTCAACAAGTTTCCGGTACTTGGGATTCCAAGGATCCACTCATGGTGGCTTAGCATCGAGAGGTTGATGCTTTTGCGGGTCACTTCAAGGGTTATCAAGTTGAGCATATTGATTGAAGGAAAAACGAGGCAGCTGATACTTTAAGCCGGTTGGGCTCTCAACGTAAGCCGGTGCCACCTAACACTTTCTAGGATATTCTGCATAACCCTTCAGTTAAGTTGCCAACGGAACAAGATCTTGCTATTCCTGACCCGGAGGCACAACTGGTGGCGACTCTTCATGTTATTCCTGATTGGACAGTCCCATACTTGGCTTATATGACCCGGGGTGAGTTTCCTGAAGATGAAACTTTAGCCAGGCAGATAAACCAATGGTCTAAGTCAATGGCAATTGTTAATGGAGAGCTACATAATTGCAGTGTCACATGGGCGTTTCAATGTTGTGTTTCTCCAGAAGAGGGCCGTGACATCCTTCATGAGATTCATGAAGGAGATTGTGGTCATCATGCCGGCTCTAAAACTCTCATGGCTAAAGCCTTTCTTCATGCGTTTTATTGGCTGAGGGCTCACGCTGATGCTGATGATTTGGTCAGTAAATGTGATGGTTGTCAGAAATTTTCACCAAGAGCTCATGTGCCAGCTCAAGAAGTGAGGATGATTCCAATAACTTTGCCGTTTGTAGTATGGGGGCTTGATATGATTGGGCCTTACAAAAGGTCCAAAGATAAAAAAGACACACCTCTTGGTGGCAGTTGACAAAGTGGGTTGAAGCAGAGCCGGTCAGTAAGTGTGACGCGGTGACGGCGGTTCAATTCATCAAAAAGGTGATTTTTCTGTTTTGGCTTTCCTCATGGTATCATAACTAATAATGGCACTAATCTATCCAAGGGTGCTATGAAAGAATTTTGTCAACATGAGCATATCCGGCTTGATGTCTCATCAGTGTCTAACCCCCAGTCTAATGGTCAAGCTGAAAGAGCCAATCAGGAGATCTTAAGAGGCATCAATCCCCGGCTTCTGGTTCCCTTGCAAAGGACGCCGGGTTGTTGGGTGGAGGAGTTACCTTCGGTATTATGGAGCATCAATACTACCCCCAACAGATCTGCTGGTTACACGCCTTTCTTCATGGTCTACGGAGCAGAGGCGGTTCTCCCCAGTGACATCCGTCAAGATTCGCCTAATGTGGCGGTTTATGTTGAAGCTGATAATGAAAGGGCACGTCAGGATGCACTTGACTTATTAGATGAGAAGCGTGACCTTGCGGCGGCTCGTTCGGCAATTTACCAGCAAGATCTACGCCGTTATCACACACGCCGGGTTAAAACTAGAACTTTTCAAGAAGGAGACCTAGTGCTTCGGCTTATCCAAGACCAAACTGATATGCACAAATTATCCTCACCTTGGGAAGGACCCTTTGTGGTCAGCAAAAATCTGAACAATGGATCATACTACCTTATCGACATTCAAGAACATAAGGGTTCACGTAAGTCGGAGGAGGAGACCCGCCGGCCGTGGAACATTGCTCATCTTCGGCTTTATATACTTGAGCCACTGGCTCTCCCGATGTACATATTTTGACAATGTATATATTATAAAGAATATAATAATTCCGACATCCCTGATAAATCAGGGCCTCTATCGTTTCATTTTTAAGAATAATGAGTCTTTATCACTTCCAATGGACACTTGGGGGCTTCCTGTTCAAACATAGGTGTATTCACGAAAGAGAACATAGCATTACTACCCTCTTGATCCGGCAACACCATTGTTACAAATCACTTGGGGGCTTCCTGTTTAAACATAGGTGTATTCACCAAAGAGAACATAGCATTACTACCCTCCTGATTCCAGCCATCAAGCCAATATGGTTCGGCTATCAAGCCAATATGATAATTTCATAAGAGCACAGCTCTGGTTACCTTGGTAATTCGGCTATCAAGCCAATATGATAATTTCATAAGAGCATAGCTCTGGTTATCTTGGTAATTCGGCTATCAAGCCAATATGATATTTCATAAGAGCACAACTCTAATTACCTTGATAATTTGGCTATCAAGCCAATATGAAAATTTCATGAGAGCACAGCTCTGATTTCCTTGATAATTCGGCTATCATGCCAAAATGAAAATTTCATAAGAGCACAACACTGATTACCTTGGGATTTCTGCTATTAAGCCAGTATTATCACTTCCTATGAGCATAGCTTTGAGATATTTGGCGGGTCAATTACCGGATACAAAGACCAAAGAGAGTCTGTTGCATTGCAGAGCTCAAACATAAGTCTCTGGTGAACCAGCGGCATATGATAACATTAAGTACTTGATAGTATTGTCTTCTCAGTTTTGGGTTATCATCCTAACTGCTTTGGTTTGATAAGCTGACAATGTTCAATCACATATCACAGGTATGATATTTCATATATATATTTAGTCATGGTTAAACCGGCCCTGGTTATGACCTATTTTAGTTGCCGGTGGTTTCTATATGGTATTATGACCCGGCCCGTGGTAAACCGCCGGGGCACTTGTGATTTACATGTGTGCAGGATAATGATAAAGCTCTTTCTACATAAATTGATGATATCATAAGCATAAAGTGATACGCTCCTTAAATGGTGGATCAAACGATGTAGCACAAAGAAAAAAAACGTGCACGATGGCACGACAGATCAAAGTTTACTGGCCTATTACATGACTCCGTGAGCCAAACAAGATCAACTGTTTTCAAACGATCAAATATATAAACCACCCGGCGGATTACTCATCTTGGCCTTGCTGTCATGAGCCTTCCGGATCATCCTTCTCCGGTTCTTCGTCCTCCTCCGTCGTCTGGAAGTTTGGTGTTGACCAATCAATGCCACGTAAGGCATGGAATTCAGCTTCATCATCAATAAGCTTCGAAGGGTCAACTTCAGGGGCGACAATATGCTTATGAATTGGAGGAATCAGATCCATCACTATATAAGCTGGCGTGAACATCTTCTGGTTCTCTACATCATAAGCCGGCTGATATTTTGAGAGATTGGTTTCATTAGCAAATACTGTCGCATGAGGACGAATTTCTTTAACACAGGCGGAAAAGTCTTGCTGATCAAAAGGAGTGCCATCTTCCTTCAGGCTTGGATACCCGGTAGCTACCTCAGCCGGGTCTAGCTTGGTAACCATGCCTTGGCATGGCTCAAGGTCGTCACGGCGCCGGTTCTCGCACATGACTGTTTATCCCTTGAATACTTGCACGCAGAATTGCCAATTTTTTCAACATGTCGCTTAGCAGGTTGGGTCCTTGATTTGTTGGAGAAATTGTGGCTAGTGTGCGCTGAGTTCTGGTATATAGCTGTTCAACCAGCGTATATGCAACTTTAAGCTTCACCGACACATCTTGATTCAGATTACTGCTCCTTGGACTTGTGTGACAATCGTTGAAGGAATCAATGGCGGTTTATACCATCACAGAAGAGATTCAATTTCAATATTCACACTGCGGCTTACCAAAGATAGCAGAAACCATTTGAGACACCCGACATTTTAAACCGGTAAGCTCAGAGGTCACTTTTTCCAGATCAACTTCAACTTTTTCGGCGTGCTGTGTTGGAGCATTTTTCTCTTTGGCCCAGGAGTTTCTTTCAGCATGAAAACCAGTCTTCAACTTTTCTGTTTCTTCCAGACTAAACTTGAGTTTTGAATCGGCTTTCCGGGTCTCAGACTCTTGAATTTCTAGCCGGGTCTTTGCATTAGCCAATTGTGATTGAAGTTCAGCGGTGGCCTCCTATACAAACACAGAGTTACAAACACATTTATATCCGAGTTACATGAATATAGGACCCAATCCTTTTGCAAGCAACAACACTTGGCACTTGGGGGCTAATGCCTACCGAAGAATTCTTCCTACATTGATTTATATGACTAAGTCCCAAGCACTTTCAAGCAACAATTCTTAGCACTTGGGGGCTAATGCATATTTGTTCATGTTTCATTACTACTTTATGATGACCCGCCCGTGCCATGGACAACCACAGCTAGCTCATGGGGGCTACATGAGTAAGTTCTGATCTGTAAACACTGATAAGTATCGGTTTATTCATGCTGATTAAACCGGCCCTTGGGGCTACAAATCAATGTTGATCATTAAAATCCAGTTTAAGTGAAAAATGCTTTTTTTGCATGATTTTTTAATCAAAAGATGCTTTCTGCTCATTGCTATTCTAAGTCTACATCATATTCAATTCTAGTCTACATAGTAGACTTGGGGGCTGACAGGATATGCATAATGTATTTAAGCCGGAATTCATACCTCATATTTTTGATGCATCTGTTTCACCATATCAATTTCAAGATCACGGCTGGTATGTACTTTGTTGAGGTAGCCAAAGAGTACTTCACTGCTGCTCAAGTGAGAATAGTGAGCAACGTCAAATCTCACTTTCCACTTTTCAATGAATTCCTGCTTAGCGGAGTGTTGAGCCAAGACAATTGGATTTCCCGGTTCTGTAAAGCTAGTGCCAATGATCGTAACATCATAAGTATGAATTTCTGATGGTTTAAGTGGGCTTGACGATTCAGTATTCAAAGGATTTAGTTTCGTCTGGTCGCTGGAGAGGTCAGGAATCTCTGGTGGATCGTCATGGACAGGCTCGTCGGGTGGTACCATGGAGGTATCAGATGCTGGAATTTGTTGTTCCGGCTCAGGAACTTTGGGGTCTTCAGCCCGCTTGGTCACCTTTGCCCTCTTGTTAGGTTTTGCTTTTCCACTTCATGGTTCACGAGAGATCAGTACAAGTATAAGAGTATAAGGAGATAGAAAACAAAAGAGATATTACCCAGGAGCAGTCTTGAAATCCGGTAGCTGGGTTTGAGATGAATCGCCGGAGGAGGAGCGAGAAACCTCCTGATAAGTTTAAATTGAAAGGAGTAAGTGGCTGACGAATGAGACCTGCCAAGGGGTAAAAAGAGTTAAGTTTGGAAAGACCTCGTTTTGTCGTTTTTGTGGAGCTGGAGTATTAGGTAAGCTGGACGATAACTCTTCACCTCCGTTGGTCCGAGTTTGTCGCCGGCTCTCGTGCTGCTGTTGCTTCAAATGAAAGTGAGGATCCAAATGAGCTAAGGGGTGCTAAAATCTTACTTTCTGCGTTACCCATCGATTTTTTTGTCTTGGAGAAGGCTCTGAGTCGGACGAAATAATAGTTACCTCTTCTTCAGCTGTTTGGCTGGCCCCCGTGTCATCCTGAGTATAATCAGTGTTAATGAGTTGATTGAAAAAGGAGCCAAGGGAGTCAAGGGCTACCTCCGACTCAGAGCTGTCATCTAGTTCAAACATGCTAGAGGCGCTTGATTTCTCATTATTTTTCTTAGTGTTTTTCTTGCCGGCATTCTTGGCAGCCCTAGCCTTCTTGGCAGCTTCATGGTCGTACTTCTTCTTCGAAAAATCAGAATCAGTCTGTGAAAAGTCATCAAAGTTGAGTTAATAAAGCATTTAAATGATGAGGTAAAGGTAAGAAAATTGGAGACTCACATATGGTGGCGGGTTAAGTTTGCAGAAAGGGTTCAGACCCACTTTGCTACAATCTTCCGAATCTTCATTCAGAAGGGACTTGGTCATTTCATTGACTGCCTTGTCAGTTAAGTGTACAGAGCTGTGGCGTAGCGGATCCTTTATACCACCAGTGTAAGTACACATTAAGCCGGGCCGATGGCTTAAGGGTATAATTAGCCAAGAGACCCAACATCGAACCAAGTCAATGCCAGTTAAACCATTTCCCAGGAGAGCTTTGACCTTTGCATTGATGAGGGCAAGCTTTGCATGTTTGACAACATTAAGCTTCTTAGGAAGGAGATGTTTTGGGTCCAGGCGCTTGACACGATAACCCGGCAATAAAGTCTTGTCAGCCGGAGAGGTATCTTTGCAATAAAACCATGTCTGGTTCCAGTCTTTGGGATGACTTGGCAAGCAAGCATAGGGGAAGATAGCGTCTCTTATTCATTGATATGAGATTGCGCCGAGTTCCAAGCTGGGTCCGTTAGTGAATTCGTTTTGGCGGTTCAAATAAAAATATTCTCTGAAAAGTTCAACACTGGGCTCCTCTTGAAGGTATACTTCGTAGAAGACTTGAAAGATGCAAATGTTTGACACGGAATTGGGTCCAATGTCTTGCGGATGGAGTTGAAAGAAGTGCAGAACATCTCGGAAAAATTTAGAGCCGGGTGGTGAGAAGCCCCGGTTCATGTGGTCAGCGAAAACAATGACCTCACCATCCTTTGGTTGAGGTCTATCTTCGCCAGGATTGGGGGCACGATAATGCAGAACATTCTTTGCTGGCAAGTACCCGATTTTGATAAAATCTTTGAGACTGTCTTCGGTAACAATGGACTTAACCCAGTTGCATGAAGTGACTGTCTTTGGTGGCATTGTGAAGAGAAAAGCCTAAAGAAAAGAAAATTTTAGCCATGTTAAGTTGATTCATTAAAGCCGGAAGTAAAAAACTACAACATATACTCCGAATGGCGGCTTAAATGGGGCCTAATGATATATGGGTAATTATAAGCCAGTGATGTAAGCCACCATGACAAGCATTGATATTCAAGATCTGACAAGGGCGAATTTTACTAAGTGTTGGGACAAACAAGTTTCACAGAGTGGAGCTATAAGATTGGATCTGCAGCCGTTCAGAGAACTGAAATAAAATCTAAACCTAAGGTGATGGCAGCAAAAAAGTGGGGATGCCCAGATCAGATCTGTTGCAATGAGGATATGTTATGATATTAAAAAGACAAGTGCTAAAACTTCTACCGCACAAGATTTGTGTCGTTTTCAGATCAAAACTATGCAATCTAGGAAAGAGAAGGAGGAACGGTGATGAACACCGATGAACAGGGAAACCCTAAAGCAGATCTATTAAGAGGAAAAGAGAAGGGTTACCGATGCTGATAAACAACGGAGATGCGCCGCGATGTCCTGGTTCATTCAGGGTGATGCAGCGGCCGGAGTTGAAGTAGTGGACGAAGGTCGATGGCGGCGGAGCTCGAGCGCGCTGGAACGTTGCGAGGAAGAAGATGAAGGTGGGAAGGCAAAGGGGGAAGAGTGAAAAGAGGACCCGTGGCCCTATTTATCAGGCTGAAAGGATAAATGGCAAGCGCGGGAATCGAGGAGACGAGAAAATGGATATGTGACGGTGTGAGCGCCTCGATTTTTGGAGGTTCATTAAAAAAGATTTATTAAGATTTGGGACATTGAGGAAGTCCTGGATTAGGGGGTGTCCGGATAGCCGGACTATACCTTCGGCCGGACTCCTGGACTATGAAGATAAAAGATTGAAGACTTCGTCCCGTGTCCGGAAGGGACTTTCCTTGGCATGGAAGGAAAGCTTGGCGATACGGATATGTAGATCTCCTACCATTGTAACCGACTCTGAGTAACCCTAGCCCTCTTCGGTGTCTATATAAATCGGAGGGTTTTAGTCCATAGGACGAATAACAATCATACCATAGGCTAGCTTCTAGGGTTTAGCCTCCTTGATCTCGTGGTAGATCTACTCTTGTATTACCCATATCATCAATATTAATCAAGTAGGACGTAGGGTTTTACCTCCATCAAGAGGGCCCGAACCTGGGTAAAACATTGTGTCCCCTGCCTCCTGTTACCATCCGCCTAGACGCACAGTTCGGGACCCCCTACCTGAGATCCGCCAGTTTTGACACTGACATTGGTACTTTCATTGAGAGTTCCTCTGTGCCATCTCCATCAGGAAGGATGCCTCATCCCGTCTTTAAAGACGGCACCGTTGCTAAGGGAGCTTTGGCTGTCGGCCAAACTCTCAGGCTAGGTGGTTTCCTTATGACCGCCCATTCGGCTTTTGCCGACGATGACCTCTCGGGTCATAGAAAGCAATCTTCACGTCAGCTCGGAATTCGCCGAGCATCTAGATCCAATGGAGCACTCTTCCCTAAATGAGCTCTTGGATCGCTTCGCCGCCCGGGGAGTCGCTACAGATTACGACCAGATTGGGCCTAAACCCGATCTGAGAGAGATTAACTCTCCCCAGGCCACCCATCACGTTGCCATGGTAGAGGGGCAGTGCGGCGACCCTTCATCTATCTTAAGGACTAGCTATGTCCGGATTCCCGACCCCTCCAAGCCGGATACCCGCGGAGGGGAGGACATCACTCAAGACCTGAACTTAAAGTCAGGCGACGGGCTACATTCATTGGACAACATCCAAGAATCCAAACTTCCGAGTTCGGAAACTCCTTGGCCCCTGGGTCTCAGATTGGGTGAGGTTTCGGATTTGATTCCACCCACCCACCCGTACATAAGCGATCTATCCCAAACTAGGCAAGAGCCCGAAGAAACAGTACATCATTACTGGGCCAGATTCCTCCTGGTTATGAACTGGATAAGGACTGCCGTGAGGAAGACGCAATTTCATTCTTCTGCAATAATTGCACGGACAAGGGAATCCTCAATGCCATAAGTCGCCATGATATTACACGCTTCGCTGACTTGGCGTCCATAGTACGAAAGTACTGTGCGATGGAAAGCGCCTGGAAAACCGAAATAAAATTTTGGGACAATCCGGCCCTGAATACAAACCCAGTCCGAAATAAAAGGGTGCATCATCGCCAGACACCCGGGTTCAATACCAAAAAGCAAAAGCCCTCCACAGGGCACGGAACCGTAATGGAAGGATGGCTTAATGGACCCTATAAAATTCACAGTGCAGAGGGCGCCACACCAACTCACAGCCTTAGAGCATGTTGGATCCTCCGGAAGGTGGCAAAAATTGGCGAAGATCCTCTAATTCCAGAAGCCACAGAAAGCCACCCCAGAGACACCAGTACGGTATTAACAGTCTTCGAGGCTTTCACATCAAATAATATGCGAAAAAGAACACTCCGCAGCCTTGCCGAAGTCTACCAAGTAGCAACAATAAACCCATGGGGTGACACGTCTATTTCTTTTAACGCCAGTGATGAACCTAAATCCCGAACGGCCCGAGCACCAGCCGCGTTGGTCCTCAGTCCAATAGTGGACGGCTTTCGTCTTACCAAGG
Organism: Triticum aestivum; assembly: GCF_018294505.1. NCBI lineage: Eukaryota > Viridiplantae > Streptophyta > Magnoliopsida > Poales > Poaceae > Triticum > Triticum aestivum. Next base: position 262,810,002 of record NC_057809.1, on the reverse strand, counting down.
TACTCATGGATGGCGGCAGCGGATTGAACCTCATTTATGAGGAAACCATTCAAAAAATGGAAATAGACTGGAACCGCATTGAGCGAAGCAGCACAACCTTTAGAGGAATAATCCCCAGTCGGGAAGCGCGTTGTACAGGAAAAATTACACTAGATGTGGTGTTTGGCACGCGGATAATTACAGGTCCGAAGAGGTCACGTTCCAAGTGGCCCCGTTCAGTAGCAGATATCATGCTCTGCTAGGGCGGGAAGCGTTTACAATCTTCCAAGCAATACCCCATTACGGGTACATGAAGCTCAAGATGCCCGTGCCTAACGGAATCATCACTCTCGCTAGTGATCCGGACATAGCACTCCGCGCCGAAAACAGGACAACCGCACTAGCCCTCGAGGCGCTATCCGAAGCCCTAGCGGCTAAGGAACTGACTGCGCTGCGCTCCATGGTGAATAGGGACGATGTGATACTCGACAAAAGATCCAAGTCCACCTCCTTTAAACCGGCGGACGAAATAGTCAAATTCCAGGTCCATCCAATGGACCCCAATAAAACAGCTTCCACCGGGGCACAGTTAAACCCCAATGTAGACGCCGCACTGCGAGAGTTCCTACGAGAGAACTGGGACATTTTCGCGTGGCACCCTTCAGACATGCCAGGAATCCCACGCAGGCTGGCCGAACACAACTTAAATATCCTAAAAGGGTTCAAGCCAGTCAAACAGGCTCTTCGGTGTTTTTCCGAACCTAAGAGACAGGCCATGGGAGAGGAACTAGCCAAGCTATTGGAGGCCGGATTCATCAAAGATATAAAACACCCGGACTGGCTAGCAAACCTGGTGATGGTACCAAAGAAGGACAAATCCTGGCGCCTGTGCGTTGATTTTAAAGACCTTAACAAGGCTTGCCCAAAGGATCCCTTCCCTCTCCTCCGCATCGATCAAATTATCGACGCTACCGCAGGACACGATTCATTGTGTTTCCTCGACGCATACTCCGGCTACCATCAAATAAATATGGCAGTGTCAGACCAAGCCGCAACGACATTCATCACACCATACGACCCATTCTGCTTCAACACAATGCTCTTCAGGCTCAAAAACGCCGGCGCAACATATCAGCGCATGATTCAGACATGTCTGGCAAACCAGATCGGCAAAACAGTGGAGGCATACGTAGATGATGTGGACGTTAAAACAAGACATGTCGAATCTCTAGTAGACGACTTGAGGCTAACATTCGATAACCTCCGAACATACGACATCAAGCTCAACCCAGAAAAATGTGTTTTCGGCATTCCAGCCGGAAAGCTCTTGGGCTTCATTGTATCCGGTAGAGGAATTAAAGCAAATCCAGCCAAGATCCGAGCTCTGTCACAATTGGATATCCCGAAGGACCTCAAACAAATACAAAAATTAACCGGATGCGTGGCGGCTCTAAGCCGCTTTATCTCCCGCTTGGGAGAAAAGGCCCTACCCCTTTACCGCCTCCTTCGGTACACCGAACACTTCGAGTGGACGGATGCAGCCATGGCCGGACTCGATGAAATAAAAGCCATCTTGGCAACAAACCCAGTCTTGGCCACGCCAAACATTGGCGAACCAATGCTATTATACATTGCAGCAACCCATCAGGTCGTAAGCGCAGTGCTTGTCATCGAACGAGAAACGAACGGACACAAGTTCCCCCTTTAAAAGCCGGTCTACTATGTGTCCGTTGTCCTTACTCCGTGCAAGTCACGGTACCCACATTATCAAAAGATTGCGTACGCAGTATTTATGGCATCTCGGAAGCTGTGACACTACTTTCAAGAGTGTTCAATAACAGTAGCCTCGGAAGTGCCACTTAACGATATTATAAACTATGACGCGACGGGCCGGATTGCAAAATGGGACATTGAGCTACTCCCGTTCGACATAACTTACAAGCCACGGCGAGCTATCAAGTCGCAAGTTTTGGCCGACTTCGTCGCAGAATGGACGGAGGCCGAACTCCCTAAAGAGTATGGCACATATTCCAATTGGGTCATGCACTTTGACGGCTCCAAAATGTTGGCCGGTCTAGGGGCTGGCGTCGTTTTGACGTCCCCCACAGGAGACACAGTTCAATACGTACTCCAGATAATGTACACAGACTCCAACAATGCAGCCGAATATGAGGCCCTTTTACATGGTCTCCGGATGGCAGTATCCATGGGCATTCAATGCCTAGAGGTGCGGGGGGACGCGAACCTCATAGTATCCCAAATAAATGGAGACTTTGATGCCAAGGATCCAAAAATGGCAGCTTATCGCAATGCCGTCCTAAAAATATCAGCTCGGTTCGAAGGGCTCGAATTTCACCATATAGTCCAGGGAAATAATCAGGCGGCAGATGTCCTGGCACGCATCGGCGCAAAACGCGATGTAGTCCCCCCAACATCTTCTTGGAAAAAGGCTGTTCAAGCCATCCGTAGTATGGGAAGGGGAACCCGGCAATAACAGCCCGGACCCAACCGCACTGCCCGACACCGAACAGTCTGACATAATTGGAGGCTCTGCCAATGAAATAACACCTTCAGCCCACGTAATAATGGCTGTCATCGCACCGTGGACAGAACCATTCCTTGCCTACCTTACTAGGCAGGAACTCCCCGAGGACCAAAATGAGGCACACTGCATAGTGCAGCGATCTAAAGCCTATAAAGTCCACAAGGGAGAGCTTTATAAGAAAAGCACTACCGGAGTCCTTCAAAGGTGCATCTCCGAAGAGGAAGGGCGGAACCTCCTAGCTGAAATTCATGCTAGACTCGGCGGTCATCACGCTGCAGCTCGGTCCCTTGTAAGCAAGGCCTTCCGTACAGGCTTTTATTGGCCGACGGCCCGGGCAGACGCCCAGGACTTAGTCCAACGATGCATCGGTTGCCAGCTTTTTGCAAACCAAAGCCATATGCCACCCACCGCCCTCCAAACTATCCCCATCACTTGGCCCTTCACGGTCTGGGGGCTTGACATGGTTGGACCCCTTAAAGGCGGAACCCACAAGAAAAAATACTTACTGGTCATGGTGGATAAGTTCACCAAATGGATAGAAGCCAAGCCTATTAAGATGGCCGAATCCGGACCGGCGATAGACTTTATATCCGGGGTTGTACACTGTTACAGCGTCCCCCACAGCATCATCGCTGATAACGGCACGGACTTCATGGCCGATGAGGTAAAACTCTGGTGCAAAAACATGGGCATCAAGCTCGATTATGCTTCCGTCTATCACCCACAAACTAACGGCCAGGTCGAACGTGCAAATGGTCTTATCATGAGCGGCATCAAACCCAAATTAGTGCGGTCCCTTAAGGAATCTAATACGCACTGGGTAGAGGAGCTCGACTCCGTACTCTGGGGGCTGCGGACCACGCCGAATCGCACCACTGGATACACACCATTCTTCATGGTGTACGGCGCAGAGGCAGTTTTGCCCTGCAACATAATTCATGACTCACCTCGAGTGTGCATGTACGAAGAAAGAGAAGCCGAGCTCAATCGGCAGGACAGTGTGGACGCCTTGGAGGAAGAGCGTGATGTGGCAAAAGCCCGTTCCGCATTCTATCAACAGCAGGCTCGAAGATACCAAAGCAGAGAAGTACAGGCCAAAAATAACAACGTTGGCGAATTAGTTCTACGCCTACCGGACAAGAAAAAGGACAAACTTAAGCCCAAGTGGGAAGGTCCCTTCATAATGGACCAAGTCCTGACTGGTGGAGCGTACTGTCTGCGAGATGCATCGGATAACCGACTTGAGCCGAACCCATGGAACGCAGCCCGTCTCCGAAGATTCTATGCCTAGCGCCGGACTCTGTGTTCGTCTCCTTCCTCTGTCCATTTTTTATATACCTTTTGTCTTACATTTCTCTCCTTCTCCTCTCTCTCTCTCTCTCTCTCTCTCTCTCTCTTATAGCCTTTAAAGGCTCATAAAGTGATGCGCTATCCGCGCTCATTAAACCTGGGGGCTTCTTTAAACAGAAGCTTATTTATACGGGCTTCATGCCCAAAACATGTGTCACACTTCCGTATTTACCTTTTATTCAGCATTATATGCATCGATATGACTTAAGTTTTGGCCAAGCTGGGTTGCCTGGCTCCTGTGCTTACCCCTATGTTCCCGATTGTTCGGCTAGGTGGTAAAGGGAGCACCTCTGCGATTGTTACTGCCGGGTCAGCCGGATGTGTACCTCAGACTGGGTGAAGCCGAAAGCTAGCGTTCTTAAGGGAATATTCGGTCGTTGAACTAAATATGATCTTTTTTTCACTTATTTATCTATACGCCCCCAGATGTTTTTCTTGCGTCTCTTTTCGCAGAATGGACATGCACTTTAGGGCATGCCTCCCAGGGAAAGGAACCCCTAACGGAACTATTCTCCCTGGAAGATGTTTCTTACTAACCATTTAATATAACATAACTAGTTGGGCACTTGTCTGTTCAAGCACTAATGACCCCTATGCCTGGTCTCCATGCATACCCCGGATCTTATATAACCGCGAGGCTATTCGGACACACTCCAGACCGTCAGGTCCCGAGGTTGAAGCGAAAAGGTCGGCCATGACAAACGATCTACAATCCGGCTAGAAGGCATTACACATGTCAATTAAAATTACATAGTCAATCTGACTAATTGTATTCCTCTTCAATACCATCTAACAGGCTGTCTAGCTTACAGTCCTGTTGGGAATACTTTGCAGCCAATTCTACTTGGCCGTATACTAAGCTCACAGGGATGTCCTTCCCATCGGGCCCCACGGGTCTGACCTCGGCCATGCGGTTTCGGTCAGCCTTCGTGTACCGCGTCTTCACCATGGCCTAGGCCTCCCTGGCGCCTTGACGGCAGGCCGACATATTCCACAATCAGAAGCGCCGCTGCGCTCCCTTCAGCTTCTCTACAAGCTCTCCAAGGCCTTCGGGCATGGAGACGGATGGCCACAAGGCCTGGGCGACACCTTGCATCACCTGCCGAACTCGCTCGTGTAGTTGTGAGAGCTCGGGAAGAAGGTCACCCATAGAACCGGGCATTTCCTCTGCAGGACGACCTGTTAGCATACCTACAGACATTACTCTGTTAGTCGACTTCCTCGCCGAACTCTTTTTCAAAGTTCGTTTAAGCACTTACTAAAAATGCCGCGTCGAAGCCGCTGATTCTCCTTAATGGAGTCCAACAGCTGGGCACGAACGTCCTTCAGTTCAACGCCCAACTTGGTGTTGGCATCTTGGAGATCGTTCTTCTCCCGCCTCACCTTTGTCAGCACACTCTCACCAGCCTTCAGCTGGCTTAGGAGTTGTTGCTTTTCGGGATTTAATCTGGCGCCATCTGCAATTCCATTTGTCAGATTTGCACCCTCGCCGCACTTTGCAAAATACTTATCTTTCGAAAAGTATATTACCAGAGGGGGTTTCCTTGGGCTCCCCTGCCACGGCTAGTGCGGCCTCAAGTTGGGCTTTGCACTCTTCCAGCTCCTGGGACAGTAGGGTATTCTTTTCTGTAAGAACCTGCATAACAAATGATCCTTAAATCAGTTATTCTAACTGTTTCAAGTCTCGGGGGCTACTGGTATATATATAATTACCAAAATTTTCTTACCCGTATTTCTTTTACATATTGCTCCGTGGCTCTGGCTAGACCATTTTGAGCGGCACGGAGGTACGCATCTCCCGAATTGAAGGCATCCAGTGCCTCTTGGGAGAAACAAGCGTCGCGAAGAACTGTCCGGCGACGCCTGTGGTTCATGGAACTCTCCACCTCGGAATTGGTGGCAGACAGCCTGTCCGCATCCTCTGTCGGAGGAGCGTCCGTTTCGCGCCTTGTGTTCACCTCCGCTTCCGGACCAGGCTTTGGAGCCTGGCCGGTGGAGGCGCGATTGGCAACCCCTCCGGATATAGTCCGGCGAGGTCACTTTGTCCTGAAGAGAGCACGAGCGTTAATATGCCTTGAAGGAATAGCACCTGGGAATAAGATGGCGTGCTATACCTTTGCACCGGCATCTCAGTCCGGACCGCACTTCTTTTCAGCCCGCGGGGCCTTGCCGCCCCTCGTTAGCTAGTTGCCGCAGGCTCGGCCTCCCGTCTCAAGGACCTCCCCTATAAAACACGGTTGTCATATGGCAATCAAAAACACGCGAGGATAGATCCCTTTTCAAAGTGCTGGGACTTCGGTCTCAGTTACCTGTGAGGATGGGAGTAGCCCTGGGTAATCGGCCGTAATGGCCACCAAGGCGTTGTCCCTGCTCAATTGATGAAACACCCCATCAATCAGCTCCACAGATAAGTCCGGATCCTCTTGAGAGGCCGGGTCGAGGGACCGTCCCGGATCCTCGGGTTGTGGAGGAGGGCTGTTTATTTCTTTAACAGCCTGGCACAGTTCCTGCGTTGAAGTCGTTAGACTGAATATTTAACGATGGGAATATAAAACGGATGGGCAAGTAAAAGTGTCCACTTACCCAACTTGGGGGATTGTACATAGAAAATCCACCCTGTGGGTTGACACGGAGAAATTCCTCCTCTTCTCCCTTGTACGAAGCGGACAAGATCTTTTTTAGAGCGGCAGCCGAATCCGGCCCCTTACGGCCATGGCGGGTGGCCTCGTCCTCCTAGTTGAAGTCCCACATGGTGTGGCCTCTATACTAGAGAGACTGCACCCTCGCATGATGCATACGGCCATGACCCCGATCATGGTCAGTCCGGAATGAGCTAACAATCGTATCCGGCCCATCAGGTAAAGAACGTCCTTGTCGCTTTCCCTCTGAGGGCTCCGTGGACGCTAGCTTAGGCACTTCTTTAGGGGAGCACTGTCGAACTCAGGGAGGCCGATCCGGACAGGATCCGGCAGCGGGACGTCCTCTATATAAAACCATTCCGAAGGCCAGTCCTCGAACGCCTTCTTTGGGGTTCCGGATAGATATCCGGTCCCGGCGATGTGCCACACTTCGGCTCCACCCACTTGATATATTGACCCCTTCTGAGAATGGGGCACAAGGCAGAATAGCCTTTTCCACAGCGCGAAATGAGCCTCGCAGCCCAAAAACAGCTCGCAAAGGGCTACAAAGCCCGCGATATGCAATATGGAGGCAGGCGTGAGGTTGTGCAGCTGCAGGCCATAGAACTCCAGGATCCCCTAGAGAAACAGATGAATTGGAAATCCGAGCCTTCTTACTAAGTAAGGGACAAGGCATACCTGCTCTCCTTTGGAGAGATTGGGGGCTCTCTCCGCTTGCTCTCCACCATTATAGGTGGCAAGTCCGGCTCGAACCGACCATATAGGCCGGGGGGAGAAATCCCTTGGTCTGGAGCGTCACTAGCTCGCTGTGCGGGATGGAGCATCTCTCCCAATCTCCAGGCTGAGGGCTGGAAGGGCGAGAGGAGGAGCTGCGGCAGCCGGCCATGATAGAATGGACCTCTGTCGGATACGCTTTGATGAATACTCGCGGAGGGGAGAAGGTGTGGTTTGGATCTAAATCCTCATCCCCTTAAATAGGTGGCTCATTCACACGGCTAGGGGTGTAAATATAAAAACACCTTGACTTTTCGTATTCGTTTGACACGTGGAAGACGGCCATTATTGGGCGCAGAAGCCAAGGACTGCTACATTTACAAGAAACCGGACATTATTCGACAGGTACACGTAAATTGGAGGAGAACCCGCCTTGCAATGCCGAAGACAATGTGCGCGCCGGACTCGTCATCATTGAAGCCTGGTTTGGGGGCTACTGAGGGAGTCCTGGATTAGGGGGTGTCCGGATAGCCGGACTATACCTTCGGCCGGACTCCTGGACTATGAAGATACAAGATTGAAGACTTCGTCCCGTGTCCAGAAGGGACTTTCCTTGGCGTGGAAGGCAAGCTTGGCGATACGGATATGTATATCTCCTACCATTGTAACCGACTCTATGTAACCCTAGCCCTCTCCGGTGTCTATATAAACCGGAGGGTTTTAGTCCGTAGGACGAACAACAATCATACCATAGGCTAGCTTCTAGGGTTTAGCCTCCTTGATCTCGTGGTAGATCTACTCTTGTATTACCCATATCATCAATATTAATCAAGAAGGACGTAGGGTTTTACCTCCATCAAGAGGGCCCGAACCTGGGTAAAACATTGTGTCCCCTGCCTCCTGTTACCATCCGCCTAGACGCACAGTTCGGGACCCCCTACCCGAGATCCGCCGGTTTTGACACCGATAGCCATCTATAATATTAATAACAGGTGACGTCACGGCGGATTACCGCAATCTGAGGAGATGACGTTATGGCGGGTACAATATCTCGCAAAAATATGAAGAAGGATTTTTTCTAAGTATTGAAGATTGACATGAACAAGTTCAAATCAACCTGGGGCCTAATGTTGGGGAGATAACTATTGGGTTAGCCCGCCCAGGAGGGGCTGGGTTAAGCCATGGCAGTTTATCAAGATGAAGCTCATAAAGATGTTCAAGATGTTGGTTCACTATGAAGACTCGTTGAAAGACCTAAAGCCCAGAGGCGGCTAGAAGCCCATGTGTGTAAACCGCAATGCATGTATGATTTGTATTGTAAGGCATGTATATTTGGTCACTGAGCCGGACACATTGTTATGAGTCGGCCAGGACTCTGTAAGCCGCAGGGCGTCAACCTGTGTATATAAAGGGATGACCCAACGACGGTTTAGGGCAAGAGACAACAGATCGAATGCTAGGTCAAGCGTATTCGCTCCCTGGCAATCGAAACATAAGCAATACCACCTCAAAATGGATTAGGCCTTTACCTTCATTGCAAGGGGCCGAACCAGTATAAACTTCTGTGTCCTTTGTCCCATTTAACCCCTTTAAGCAAACCTAGTGTGATGGCTCCACGACTAAGTCCACACACAAGGACATTTGTCATGACAAATCCACGATACTACTGATTTTCTTGTTCTTGCTTCCCCACAAGATGACTTTTGTCTCGTTATATTTGGTAGACCTTTGTTGAATACTGTTAATGCTAAGATAGATTGTGAGAAAAATATTGTTACTGTCTGTTTAGCGGATATGTCTCATGATTTTAATTTCTCTAAATTTCGTAGACAACCCCATGATAAAGAATTGCCTAGTAAAGATGAAATTATTGGTCTTGCTTCCATTTCCTTGCCTCCTACTGATCCTTTAGAACAATATTTTCTAGACCATGAAAATGATATGTTTATGAATGAAAGAAGGGAAATAGATAAAATATTCTTCAATTAGCTGCCTATTTTGCAACACAATTTTCCTGTTGAAATCCTTGGGGAACCTACTCCACCCAAGGGTGATCCCGTGTTTGAGCTTAAACAATTACCTGATACTTTGAAATATGCTTATCTCGATGAAAAGAAGATATATCATGTTATTATTAGTGCTAACCTTTCGGAGCATGAAGAAAAGAAATTATTGAGAACTCACAAGAAGCGCCTTGCCGCTATTGGATAAACTCTTGATGATCTTAAGGGCAATAGTCCCACTCTATGTCAGCACAAAATTAATTCGGAGCCTGATGCTAAACCAGTTGTTGATCACCGACGATGGTTAAATTTAAGATGAAAGAAGTGGTAAGAAATGAAATACTAAACCTTTTGGAGGCAGGTATAATTTATCGTATTGCTGATAGTAGATGGGTAAGTACCGTTCATTGTGTCCCTAAGAAGGGAGGTATTACTGATGTTCCTAATGATAAGAATGAATTGATTCCACAAAAAAATGTTATAGGTTATAGAATGGTAATTGATTTCCACAAATTGAACAAAGCTACTAGAAAAGATCATTACTCTCTACCTTTTAATGATCAAATGCAAGAAAGACTATCCAAACATACACATTTTTGCTTTCTAGATGGTTATTCTGGTTTCTTTGAAATACCTGTGTCAAAAGAGGATCACGAAAAGACCACTTTTACTAGCCCTTTTGGTACCTTTGCTTATAGACGCTTTTGGTTTATGCAATGTACCTGCTACCTTTCAAAGATGTATGACTGCTATATTCTCTGACTTTTGTGAAAAGATTGTTGAGGTTTTCATGGATGATTTCTCCGTTTACGTAATCACTTTTGATGATTTCTTAAGCAACCTTGATTGAGTTTTGTAGAGATGTGAAGAAACAAATCTTGTATTGAATTGGGAGAAGTGCCACTTTATGTTTAATGAAGGTATTGTCTTGGGGCATAAAATTTCTAAAAGAGGTATTGAATTTTATAAAGATAAGTAGATGCTATTGAAAAGATGTCATGCCCTAAAGATATCAAAGGTATAAGAAGTTTCCTTGCTCATGCTGGTTTCTATAGGAGGTTTATTAAATACTTCTCTAAAATTTCTAGGCCTCTCACTAATCTCTTACAAAAACATGTTCCTTTTGTTTTTGATGATGATTGTGTAGAAGCATTTGAAGCACTTAAGAAAGCCTTGACTCTAAACCTATTGTTCAGACACCTAATTGGAATTTACCCTTTGAAATTATGTGTGATGCTAGTGATTATGTTTTTGGTGGTGTTCTAGGGCAAAGAGTTGATAAAAAATTGAATGTTATTCATTATGCTAGTAAAACTCTAGACAGTTCCTAGAGAAATTATGCTACTACTGAAAAAGAATTTTTAGCAGTTGTATTTTCTTGTGATAAGTTCAGATCTAATATTGTTGATTCCAAAGTAACTATTCACACTGATCATGCTGCTATTAAATATCTTATGGAAAAGAAAGATGCTAAACCTGGACTTATTAGATGGATTCTCTTGTTACAAGAATTTGATTTGCATATTATTGATAGAAAGGGAGCTGAGAACCCCGTTGCAGACAACTTGTCTAGGTTAGAGAATGTTCTTGATGACCCACTGCCTATTGGTGATAGTTTCCTGATGAACAATTAGCTGTCATTAATGTTTATTGTAATACTCTGTGGTATGCTGATTATGCTAATTACATCGTTGCTAAATTTATACCACCTAGTTTCACATTCGAGCAAAAGAAAAAAGTTTTTCTATGATTTAAGACATTACTTTTGGGATGACCCACACCTTTATAAAGGAGTAGATGGTGTTATTAGAAGTTGTGTACCTAAGCATGAATATGAACAGATCCTACACAAGTGCCACTCTGAGTCTTACAGAGGACACCATGCTGGAGATAGAACTGCACACAAGGTATTGCAATCTGGTTTTTATAGGCCTACTCTCTTTAAGGATGCTCGTAAGTTTGTCTTGTCTTGTGATGAATGCCAAAGAATTGGCAATATTAGTAGACATCAGGAAATGCCTATGAATTATTCACTTGTTATTGAACCATTTGATGTTTGGGGCTTTGATTATATGGGACCTTTTCCTTCCTCTAATGGGTATACACATATTTTAGTTGATGTTGGTTATGTCACTAAGTGGGTAGAAGCTATTCCAACTAGTAGTGCTGATCATAACACTTCTATTATGATGCTTAAAGAAGTTATTTTCTAGAGGTTTGGAGTCCCTAGATATTTAATGACTGATGGTGGTTCACATTTTATTCATGGTGCTTTCCGTAAAATGCTTGCTAAGTATGATGTTAACCATAGAATTGCATCTCCATATCATCCTCAGTCTAGTGGTCAAGTAGAATTGAGCAATAGAGAGATTAAATTGATTTTACAAAAGACTGTTAATAGATCTAGAAAGAGTTGGTAAATCATTCTTACGTCAAACTTCGAAAAGAATTTGAGAATACCTCCGAGAAAATAGAAGAGTCGGGTAAGATCCTGGAAAAGACCTGTGGGTTAGGGCCCACTCAAGAGAAACACCGTTGAAATGATTAAAAAGAGAGGTTGCACCGGTTGAATTAAATGGCTTGACTGAGATAACAATCTCGAAAGATCTTGAAAGGATTGAGAATGGAAATGAATCTTCTGAGATATCTTGAGCACTCCGGAACAATTGAATAATGAGAAGTGAATGAATATGAGGGGCACCGGTATGAGAAGGCATTGAAATGAGGAAAGGGGTAAGATCAACAAAGCTTGACTTGAAACCACCGGAGAAGATAAAAGAAAGAAGAATGATGAACTAGAAGCTCCGTTAGTATCTTCATGAGAATCACCGGATAAGAACATTGAAGGAAAAGAATGGAGAGGCTTCACATCAATAAGATGGATACTCAATTAAGAAATCTGAGTCCTTGAAGAAAACAAGGGAGGGAGGGCGGGAAAACAAAGGTAACTTAGATATGGATGAAACAAACACCGTTCAGAAGAAAATTGATACTTGATCTTGCGGATGTTGAAATGATCGGGTCCGCTTGAGGAGAGAAAACACCGGTTAAAAGGATTGACATGACAATCTCCATGATCTAGAAGGATTAGTATTCACATCGGAGTATGAGAATACTGTTTCGGAAAGGTATGGAATCAACACTTGACATTGAAGCAACTCGAATACCACAGCTCAAAAACAAAACAAAGGATTGGCTTGCAGAATAAGCCAGAACAAACATATGATAGAGATTTCATCCGAAGTTTTTGTGGTGGGGCCTACACGGGCTCGATCATACAGCACCATCATGTACAAGGCAGTGCACATGGCATACGAAGCGTCCCCGAGTCGGCATAGCCAAGGACTCTTTAAGACACAACGAGACCACTGTAAAACCAACCGTGAATAGGCGGACCACTAGACGTCGAACCCCAATTTCATATCATACATCTGTCGGAAAGATATCCTAAGAGCTACTTGAATTCCCACTTATAAACTCCAGAAATTTTCCGGTTATGCAATCAGGTGTTGGGGATACAGGGGAAGCATAATGTCTCACCCAAAACTAACAAATCCTACATCCAGCTATATCCATCCTTCAACACATAACCAAGAAACCTTCGGAAATCGTCTACCTCAACCTTCGAAAAGCATCCGTTATACGAGTTATGGCAATACTCCCGAACTCCCGCCCCAGTACTAGGTGGTGTCGAGGTTATCTCACCAACGAACTGCATAAAAGAGATTTTCGATGTCGGCGTACTAAACTCAGGTATTCCAGAACTGTAACGATAAAATTATGACGACAACACCTCAGAGCTCAACTCCCCGGGACACTTCCACAAAACCCCTGACAGGAGGCACCAAGACAATGTTCTCGTCATAAAACCATCGGAACGATTCCAAGATACCCGCGTGATCCTAATTTTTTTTTGTGAAATTTGAGAAGAGAAGAGTCAAAACTCTACGTCAGGATGCCTTACCAGAGCGATGAGGAGACTGGGAAGTAAAAAGAATTCCTAAACTCTCCGATATATAATTCCTAAATGACTCAAAACATTTTTCTAGACTCAACAACGGCTGCTAAAAACGATCAAGCAGTGGGGCTCCTAAGGTCGGGGAAGGCTCTGATACCAACTTGTAACGCCCTCGATGCGGCTATATCTCCCACGTGTCGAAGCACGACTTAGAGGCATAACCGCATTGAAAGCAATGTCACAAGTGAGGTAATCTTCACACAACCCATGTAATACATAAGGGAAAGAGATACATAGCTGGCCTACAATCGCCACTTCACACAATTACATGAATAAAGCATTACATCATCCAAATACACTCAAGGTCCGACTACGGAACCAAAATAAAAGAAGAACCCCAAATGCGACAAAGGTCCCCGATCGACCCCAACTGGGCTCCACTACTGATCAACTAGAACGAAACAACACAACGGACAAAGTCTTCATCGAGCTCCTCCTGAGCTTGGTTGCGTCACCTGCACGGACTCATCGGCACCTGCAAGCTGGTTTTGGAAGTATCTGTGAGCCACGGGGACTCAGCAATCTTGCACCCTCGCGATCAAGACTATTTAAGCTTATGGGTAAGGTAAAGGTATGAGGTGGAGCTGCAGCAAGCGACTAGCATATATGGTGGCTAACATACGCAAATGAGAGCAAGAAGAGAAGGCAAAGCACGGTCAATACAAGTATGATCAAGAAGTGACCCTAAAACAACCTATGTCAAGCATAACTCCAACACCGTGTTCACTTCCCGGACTCCGCCGGAAAGAGACCATCACGGTAACACACGCCGTTGATTCATTTTAATTAATGTCAAGTTTAGGTTTTCTACAACCGGACGTTAACAAATTCCCATCTGTCCATAACCGCGGGCACAGCTTTCGAAAGTTCAAATCCCTGCAGGAGTGTCCCAACTTTGCCCATCACAAGCTCTCACGATCAACGAAGGAATAACCTCCTCCCGAGAAATTCCAATCAGACTCGGTATCCCGGTACAACAAGACATTTCGACAGGGTAAAACTAAACCAGCAACACCGCCCGAATGTGCCGACAAATCCCAATAGGAGGTGCACATATCTCTTTCTCAGGGCACACCGGATTGTCTAAACTTCCGGTAGGCCAGCCCAAAGTTGCCCCTGGTGGCCACCGGCGGCTGACAGTTTGGACCAACACTCAGAGGAGCATTGGCCCGGGGGGGGGGGTAAAATAATGATGACCCTTGAGTCCGCGAAACCCAAGGGAAAAAAGACTAGGTGGCGAATGGTAAAACCAATGTTGGGCATTGCTGGAAGAGCTTTACTTAAGGTGAACTGTCAAGGGGTTCCCATTATAGCCCAACCGCGTAAGGAACGCAAAATCCGGGAACATAACACCAATAGGACGGAAACTAGGGCGGCAAGAGTGGAACAAAACACCAGGCATAAGGCCGAGCCTTCCACCCTTTACCAAGTATATAGATGCATTAATTAAATAAGATATATTGTGATATCCCAACAAGTAAACATGTTCCAACAAGGAACAACATCTCCATGTTCCAACAAGGAACAAACTTCAATCTTCACCTACAACTAACAACGCTATAAGAGGGGCTGAGCAAAGCGGTAACATAGCCAATCAACGGTTTGCAAGGACAAGGTGGTTTAGAGGCTTGGTTCAACAATATGGGAGGCATGATAAGAAAGTGGTAGGTATCGCAGCATAGGCATAGCAAAAGAGCGAGCAACTAAGCAAGCAAAGATAGAGGTGATTTCGAGGGTATGATCATCTTGCCTGAAATCCCGCAAGGAAGAGGAACGAGTCCATGAAGAAGATAAACGGACATAGATGAACGGTTCCTCACAAGCACGACGTTACCGGAACCAACCCGAAGAAGCAAACACCGGAAAGAAGCACACAACATAGTAAACAACCACCACATAGACATGGCATGATGCGCAAACAAGTATGATGCATGTCCGGTTTAAAGAGGGCATGGCATGGCAAAGTGCAACAACCAAAACTACAAATTAAGTGGAGCTCAATATGCAATGGGTTGCATATTGACGGAACACCACATCCATTATTTAGTTCTCTCTCGGTTATGTACCCAACAAGATTAAATGTTGTTATCATGGCAAGAGGTGAAGCATAATGAAACTCTCTATCTAGGAAAGTTTAAATGAGGCCGGAACAACAAAACAACAGGTCCGGAAACTCCTCATGTGCATATTTTAGGTTTGGTACTGTTCTGCCCTATACACAATTTTAGAGTTGTTAAACATGCAAGAAGATGCCACCATGTTAAACTAGGCATTTTTCTACCCCATTTACATATAAAGTTTATTTAAAATGGAGCTACGGTTATTTAGTTATGAATTAAATCATTTTAACATGGCATGGGGCAAATTTAAACAAACATCATTTTAAACATTTTAAACATAGATGAAAGTTGCATATTATTAAACTAGATGAAATTCTAAGCATTTTTCGTATTAAGTTTGTTTTAATATGATGCACTGTTTGTGAGTAATAAAATGCATGAAGTTAGAGGTTTTTTTTTGTAAAACTATAATTCCCCGGTTAAATAGCAAAATCGCAAAACTAGGAAAAAACTGCACTAGGCCGAAACTAGATGGCCCAACAACAGGAAAAAAAGGTGGGGCGCTGGGGGAGTTCTCACCATGGGCCAAGCCCAGTCGGTGAGGAGGCCGCAACAGAAGTTGGGCTGGGCCTGAGGCTGAGCGAGGCCCACCAGGGCGAGGGGGCGGCCTGGACGTCGTCCTCGTCTCGCGCCCGCACGAGCAGAGGACCATGGCGGTGGTGCAGCAAAGCTCCGGCGAGGGAGGGTCCGGTGGCGCTCGCGAGGACTGGAACGGGTTGCTGGACGGCGGATCCGGCCTCGGGGCGCCAGATCCGGTCGGTGGCGAGGCGAGACGGCAGGGAGGCACGGATCTCCACTGACGACGACGACCTGCGGGAGAGAGAGGATGAAGCAGGGAGGAGAAGGACAGGTCAGGGAGGAGGGAGAGGGCGATGGGGCTCCTGCCTGGAGTTTCCGGCGATGGGCGGTGCTCGTTGCCGACGAGCGCGGACGACGGGGCAGCGGGGTGCTGTTGGCGGCGGAGGAGCTCGGATCGGGATCTCCCTCTCCCGATCTGGAGCTCGGGGAGCAAGAGCGGCGCGGTGCGGGCCTTAGAGCCCAGATCGGGGCCCGGGCGGACCTGGAGCGGGCCTGGCGGTGCGGGGCGATGTGGGGCACGGGGAGGCGACGTGGCTGCGTAGGATTGGTGGAGGGCGGCGCTCAGATGGCGGCTGACCACACAGGGCATGCCAAGTGGCGATGCAGAGGTGGCCGGCGCCGGAAATTGAGGAGAGGAGGTGGGAGGCGGCTGGCTGATGATTGGGGGCACGGATTTCGAGGAGGAGGAAGAAGAAGGCCCAAAAATGGCAAGGGGGGCTGCTATATATAGCAGGAGGAGCTAGGGTTGGGGGTTTTAGTCCGTTCCGGAGCCGTTCGATCTCGATCGGACGACCCGGCGCAGAGGGGGTTAGATAGGGGGGCTAGTGGGCTGTGAAGAGAGGTTGGGCTGAGATGAGAGGAGAGGAGTGCAGCCCGGCAACTGTTTCCGGAGACCGAAAACGTCCGACATTAGACCGGCTACTATTGCCGCTATATTTAACGGTTGGACTATCAAACAAACTCCGAATGTGATGAAACTTGGCGGGCGTTCTACTGACAACAAAACAACTTCGCACGCCAACTTTCATCCCATTCCGAGAACATTCTCCCGCCACTTATAAAATAAATATCTCGGACATGTCGCGGGCGTGTGCAAGTGTGTCTGGGCTCAGAACGGGAAACGGAAAGAAACGGGAGGCCGGGACGGATGCAAGTTTTGAAAAACATGATGATGCGATGCACATGATGACATGATGAAAAGCAACACGCAAGCAAATGACCTGGCAACAGCAGCGAATAACTGGAGGACACCTGGCGCATCGGTCTCGGGGCGTCACATAATCTTTCTGATGTTATGATAAATTGCAATTGCTTCAATGATTGAGATCATAGTTTGTTAGTTTTCAATGAAGGTTCTGATTCATACTTTACCTTGTGAATGAATTGTTACTTTAGCATAACAAATTATATGACATTATATGTTGATGTTCTAAAGATGATCATGATGCCCTCATGTCCATATTTTATTTTATCGACACCTCTATCTGTAAATATGTGGACATATTTTTCTATTTAGGCTTTCGCTTGAGGACAAGCGAGGTATAAGCTTGGGGAAGTTGATATGTCCATTTTTCATCATGCTTTTATATTAATATTTATTGCATTATGGGCTGTCAGTACACATTATATCACAATACTTATGCCTTTTCTCTGGGATAGAAAAGGAGCAAATATTAGAGACCTATTCTGCACCACTCCAAAAGTCCTGAAACTTCACGAAAAATATTTGTGGAATATATAAAAAATATTGGGTGAAGAAAGTACCAAAGTGGGGCCACCTGCCATCCACAAGGGTGGAGGGCATGCCCCCTACCTTGTGGGCCACCTGGCAGGCCCCCGACACCCATCTTCTGCAATATGGTGTGTTTCAACCTAGAAAAAATCTGAAGGAAGCTTTCGGGATGAAGCGCCGCCGTCTCGAGGTGGAACTTGGGTAGAACAAATCTAGGGCTCCGGTGGAGCTGTTCTGCCAGGGAAACTTCCCTCCAGAAGGGGGAAATCGAAGCCATCATCATCACCAATGATCCACTCATCAAGAGGGGGTCAATCTCCATCAACATCTTCACTAGCACCATCTCCTCTAAAACCCTAGTTCATCTCTTGTATCTGATCTTTGTCTCAAAACCTCAGATTGGTACTTGTGGGTTGCTAGTAGTGTTGATTACTCCTTGTAGTTGATGCTAGTTGGTTTATTCGGTGGAAGATCATATATTCGGATCCTAAATCATAATTAACACTCCTCTGATTGTGAACATGAATATCCTTTGTGAGTAGTGACGTTTGTTCCTGAGGACATGGAAGAAGTCTTGTTATAAGTAATGATGTAAATTTGGTATTCGTTCGATATTTTGATGAGATGTATGTTGTCTCTCCTCTAGTGGTGTTATGTGAACGTCAACTACATGACACTTCAACATTATTTGGGCATAGGGGAAGGCATTGGGAAGTAAATGATGGGTTGCTAGAGTGATAGAAGCTTAAACCCTAGTTTATGCGTTGCTACGTAAGGGGCTGATTTGGATCCATATGTTTCATGCTATGGTTAGATTTCTCTTAATTCTTCTTTCATAGTTGTTGATTCTTTCGAGAGGGGTTAATCATAGGTGGGAGTCTTGTCTGAGGAAGGGCAGGACCCAAGCACATGTCCACCCACATATCAAATTATCAAAGTGACGAATGTGAATCATATGAGCATGATGAAAACTAACTTGACAACAGTTCCCATGTGTCATCGGGAGCGCTTTGCTTTATATAAGAGTTCGTCCAGGCTTGTCCTTTGCTACAAAAAGGATTGGGACACCTTGCTGCACCTTAGTTACTTTTGTTACTTGTTACCCATTATGAATTATCTTAACACACAACTATCTGGTACCTATAATTCCAGTGCTTGCAGAGAGTACCTTGCTGAAAATCGCTTGTCATTTCCTTCTACTCCTCATTGGGTTTGACACTCTTACTTATCGAAAGGACTAGATAGACCCCCTATACTTGTGGGTCATCATTTCCCTAACCAGACTGTTGGTGATAACCACCCTGACTGCTTTCACCTTGATAACTAGAATTAGATCCGCCGCCACCAAAGCCGGGCCCCTGTGCACCGGATCCTGACCCGTCGGGCAACCCATTATTATTACAATGATTCTGATTAAAAACGGAATTCATGTACTCTCGCATGATGAAACAATCCTTCCAGGCATGACTCGCCAGTTTTTCAAGCAGACTGTGCTTTGGTAAAGGTTCATTGAACATTGCCTCAAGATTAAAGTTTTTGCCTCCAAAGGACGGCTTACCATTACCGTTGCGGCGCTGGCTCTTGTACCAAGTGTTGGTCTTGGCAATGAGATCTGACCCGCCATCAGGGTGTCTGCGCTTACCACAATTACCTTGGTTGTCCCCATTAGTCATCGTCATATTTTGCTGCTGACCTTTACCATTGTTATTCTTCTTACTGTCGGTGTCAAAACTGGCGAATCTCGCGTAGCGGGTCCCAAACTGTGCGTCTAAGGTTGATGGTAACATGAGATGGGGGACATGATGTTTTACCCAGGTTCGGGCCCTCTTGATGGAGGTAATACCCTACGTCCTGCTTGATTGACCTTGATGAGTATGAGGATTACAAGAGTTGATCTACCATGAGATCGTTGTGGCTAAATCCTAGAAGTCTAGCATGTATGATTGTGATTGCCTCTACGGACTAAACCCTCCTGTTTATATAGACACCGGAGGGGACTAGGGTTACACAAAGTCGGTTATAGAGAAAGGAAATAATACATCTGGACGCCATGCTTGCCATCCACACAAAGGAGAGTCCCATCCGGACACGAGAGGAAGTCTTCTATCTTGTATCTTCATGGCCCAACAGTCCAGCCCACGTTACACAGGCCGGACGCCCGAGGACCCCTTAATCAAGGACTCCCTCAGTAGCCCCTGAACCAGGCTTCAATGACGAGGTCTTCGGCGTGCAGATTGTCTTCGGCATTGCAAGGTGGGTTCCTCCTCCGAATATTTCAAAGTAGTCCTCGAACACAGAGAACGTGTCCGGCTCTGCAAAACAGGCTCCATAAAGAGTATAATATTTAACAAGTCCCATCTACTGACATATTTGTAGTGAGACGCCACGTCTCCGCCCGGTCATTATTTCAAACCGTTTTTAGCCTCTCGTTCCATGTTTCGAGATGCGATTTTCATTGGCACGTCTTTTCAAAGCAGAGATCATGTCCCCTTATTGCGGGATTCTCATCAATACGGGCGTGAGTAATCCAACCGCGTCGCCTGCACAGCCCTTGGGGAATAGGCGAGTTTCAAGGCGAGTGGGGAGGTACTTGATATTCGCTGCCTTTATAAAGAGATCAGGATTCACCTCTTTCACCCACGTCTTCCTTCTCTCTGCCCATCCATTCTCGAGCTCCAGCGCCCAAGCTCCCATCTTTTCCGCCTCAAAAAAGCACTCCAGCCATGTCCGGATCCGAAGCGCAGGGCAAGTGGATGGCCTCCTCCGTCATGAAGAAGGACATTAGGAAGCTCCAGGAGGTGGGTACTTGGCCCCAGAAATCGCCCACCGGCTCCTAGCCAAGGGGCAGATCGTCCCCACCCCGAAGTCCCATGAGAGAGTGGTGTTCGTCCCCCACTTCGTTCGGGGGCTGGGATTTCCACTGTAACGGCCAGGATACAACTTTCCATATTCATAACTCCCACTCTTGCCTTTTCCGGAGAGGTGTTGTGAGATTCCCTTCGTGGTTGGGTTTCGTCTTTGTTTTGCTTTTGTTCATGTCATGCATTTCATATCATGTCATCATGTGCATCGCATTTGCATTCGTGTTCGTCTCATCATCCGAGCATTTTCCCCGTTGTTTGTTTCGCAATCCGACACTCCTACGCGCACCGGCGCACCCCTCTTGTCCCTTTTTGTGAGTGGGTGTTAAACGTTCTCGGAGTGGACCGAGATTTTCCAAGTGGCCTTGGTACAACACCAGTAGACCGCCTATCAAATTTCATGCCATTTGGAGTCCGTTTGATGCTCCAACGGTTAACTAGGGAACCGTAAAGGCCTCGTGTGTGTTGCAGCCCAACACCCCTCCAAAATGGCCCAATAACCCATCCAAACCACTCCCATGTCCTCCTTCGTCGGATCACGATCGTGTGGGCGAAAACTACATTCCATTTGGACACTCCAAAATCCCCTACCTATAAATATGTGCACCCCATCCAAATTCGAGGTCTAACCCTAGTCTTCTTCCTTATCGCGCCGCCGGACACGTCCACCCCATGCCCGGACATGTCCGCCACCGCCCCACGCCCAATCTCCGCGCGCCACATGTCCCTGCGCCGCCCTCCGCCGCCGCGGCCCGCGAGGCCCACGGTCGGTCGGCCCGCGCCCGAGCCGCGCCCCCGCGCCCCGCCGGAGCCGTGCGCCACCGCCTTTGTCTGAGCGTCTGCTCGCCGGCCACCGCCGCCTCGTCGCCGCCCGCCTCTAGTGACCGGACCTCGCCGGAGATGAGTGCTCCACCGCCCTGTCTGTTGTCTCCTTCCTCTCGCTGCTCGTTCTTCTCTCCCTCACCTTCCTCTTCCTCTCCTGCAAGAGCTCCTGCCATGGCCTTCCCGCCATCACCACGACCGGATCCCGCCTCCCTGAGCACCGCCGTCGACCATCGCGGCCGGATCTGGGGTCCCCATGCCCGGATCCACACATTCCCGGCCTTCCCGACGCCCACCGGAATCCCACGCCCCCTTGCCGTCGGCATTGACTTCCACCATGGCTTCTCTGTACGAAGAATGGAGCTTCCCCGACCTGGAACCCGTTTTCGCGCTGGGTAATTTCGTCCAAGTCCTTTTCCCCCCAAAAATTCATGCTTTGTTCACTGCCTCGTATCACCTTGACCGTAGCTCCGTTTCATGCGCACGATATATCAAAATGTTCATTGGGAGATGCTCTTCATTTCATTCCATTGTGACATGCTTTTTGGAGTCAATCTTGATGCCCAAATCGTTGATGCAGGAGTGCTATAAAATGTTTCCTGCTGCTACTTATCAGATTATGATGATTTATCATTTTTGTCACATTTGTTGTGTGCATCATATGGGCATTAGCTCTACATGTGTTTTGGTCTATGCCATACCATCTTTACAGGTGTGCTTGCCATGTATTTTTGTGATCTATGTGGTGACTAGCACAAGCATGCAAAGTAGCCTTCGTGATATTGCTGATTTCAGGGACTTAGGATTTTGCTAAGTCCTTGTTCTGCTGTTATTTTTATGCCATGTAAACATGATGCTATAGTGAGATCCATGCTTGTTTTTAGTATCTTTAGTAAGATTGTTTTGAACATATGGTTGTGTTATATCCATCCATGCCCGTGCTTGCAATTATGGAGTTACCTAGAATGTCTTAATCTTGCTCTACTTTTGCTATAAAATGTTCCTGGCAGATTGTTTACATGTTAATCAATTTTGCCATGGTTGTTGTTAGTGATCCATGCATGCTATGAACTTGCTCTTGCCATGGTTAGCTTCATGAACATGTCATCTTGATGTAGATATGCTTGTTTTGTGACGCAATGCTTTGTCGTGAGTGATTTGAGATCGCAAAGATGCCTTCCTAATTTTGTTTATGCCATGCTCTGTTTTCTGCTAAGTCTGAAACTGTTAATAAAACTTGCTATGTTTACATGGGTGCCATCATATCTTCTGTGCCTTTTTGGCTCATGATCAGTAAGGGATTTTTTCTCTATGTATTTAGTAGATTCATGCCATGCCTTTGTTTGCTATGATATGTTCCTGTAGCATGTTGTTTGCTTGCTCTAAACATTGCTTCCTGATGTTATTTCTGGCATGTTAGTATTTTCACTAAGTCTGTGATGCTGATATCTTTTGCTCTTTTGCCATGCTTGTTTGAACCTACTCTTGTGTGATTTAGCCGTAGCTCAGTGTTCATGTTTTGTCAAGCATATTGATTACATCACTACCATATGCTTTGTTGTTATGTTGGAGTGCAGTAGCTTAGTTTCTTGTTGCATTCTAGGTGGCATCATGCTGTTAATCGCAGAATTGTGCCATTCTTGTTTTGCTTGCCATTTGCAAACCGTGCATCCGATTCCGGCGATCTTTATATCGATTTCGACCAAAATCATCTCATCTTTCCAGCAGCACACTTGGTTTTCCAAGTTGATGCCTTGTTCATTCTTTCTCTTTTGGAGCACGCATATGCATTGCATATCATGTCTTGCATATCATGCCATGTTTTGCATCATTTTGCTTGTGCATTGCAGCATGATTAATTGTTGGTCCTTTGCTTGTGTTCTTGCTTTGGGTAGAGCCAAGAGACAAGTACGTGATCAAGGAACCTGTTGAGTACGCTAACAAGGATCAAGCTTGCGTCAACTCTAAGAACTTTGCAGGCAAG
The DNA here is from genome assembly GCF_018294505.1 of Triticum aestivum. NCBI lineage: Eukaryota > Viridiplantae > Streptophyta > Magnoliopsida > Poales > Poaceae > Triticum > Triticum aestivum. The sequence goes on along the minus strand of NC_057809.1, from coordinate 262,786,656 downwards.
ATGACCATACCGTCGAAATCACTTCTATCTTTGCTTGCTAGTTGCTCGCTCTATTGCTATCGTGATACCTACCACTTGCTATATCATGCCTCTAACCCACCTTTCCTAGCAAACCGTTGTTTGGCTATGTTACCGCTTTGCTCAGCCCCTCTTATAGCATTGCTAGTTGTAGGTGAAGATGAAGTTTGTTCCACGTTGGAACATGGATATTGTTGGGATATCATTATTATATCTTATTTAGTTTAATGCATCTATATACTTGGTAAATGGTGGAAGGCTCGGCCTTATGTCTGGTGTTTTGTTCCACACTTTCCGCCCTAGTTTCCGTCATACCGGTGTTATGTTCCTTGATTTTGCGTTCCTTACGCGGTTGGGTGTTACGGGAACCCCTTGACAGTTCGCTTTGAATAAAACTCCTCGAGTAAGGCCCAACCTTGGTTTTAACATTTGCCACCTAAGCCTTTTTCCCTTGGGTTCTGCAGACTCAAGGGTCATCTTTATTTTAAACCCCCGGGCCAGTGCTTCTCTAAGTGTTGGTCCAACCTGAGTGATGTCCGGCGCCCCCCCGACAACCAGGCTCTATGCCAACCCGACGTCTGGCTCATCCGGTGTGCCCTAAGAACGAGATACGTGCAGCTCCTATCGGGATTTGTCAGCACATCCGGGCGGCTTTGCTGGTCTTGTTTTACCATTGTCGAACTGTCTTGTAACCGGGATTCCGACACTGATCGGGTCTTCTCGGGAGAAGGAATATCCTTCGTTGACCGTGAGAGCTTGTGATGGGCTAAGTTGGGACACCCCTGCAGGGTTTGAACTTTCGAAAGTCGTGCCTACGGTTATGGGCAGATGGGAATTTGTTAATATCCGGTTGTAGAAAACTTGACACTTAACTTAATTAAAATGAATCAACCGCGTGTGTAGCCGTGATGGTCTCTTCTCGGCGGGGTCCGGGAAGTGAACACAGTTCTTGTGTTATGCTTGAAAGTAAGTAGCTTCAGGATCACTTCTTGATCACTATTAGCTTCTCGACCATGCTTTGCTTCTCTTCTCGCTCTCTTTTGCATAAGTTAGCGCTAGTGCTTGCTGCAGCTCCACCTCACTGCCCCTTTCCTACCTTTAAGCTTAAATAGTCTTGACCGCGAGGGTGTGAGATTGTTGAGTCCCCGTGACTCACAGATACTTCCAAATAGATGCACGTGCTGATGATGCCAGTGCAGGGGATGCTACCGAACTCAAGTGGGAGTTCGACGAGGAGTCAGGCCGTTACTATGTTTCTTTTCCAGATGATCAGTAGAGGAGCCCAGTTGGGGCGATCGGGGATCTAGCATTTAGGGTTGTCTTTCTTTATTTTGGTTCCATAGTCGGACCTTGATTGTATTCTGGATGATGTATGACTATTTATGTATTGTGTGAAGTGGCGATTGTAAGCCGACTCTTTATCCCTTTCTTATTCAGTACATGTGATGTGTAAAGATTACCCCTCTTGTGACATGCCTACCATGCGGCTATGACTCTAAGTCATGCCCCAACACGTGGGAGATATAGCCGCATTGTGCGTGTTACATCCACTCCACCCATTCGTCCACGGTCTCATGTTCTACTGCGGGCTAGATTTTCATGATCTGGCCCCCAATTCCTTCCTCAACATCTCAACATTCATTGTTGTGTGCGAGGCCTTCCTCCGCATCTCACCCCACTTCAGACTATGACTAAAGACCTTCAACGTGAAGCCGAAGGTGGTGGGCGGTCAGCATGCAGAGTGCGGAGGCGCTATGGTGAGCAAGTTGTCCAATGTCCCATGGCCCAAAGGTACCTTCATGGAGACCGTCAAGGGGTGGCAAAAGCAGTGGTTCTACGTTAAAGAGCCCCGCGACACCACTTGGGCCATGGCCCCTGAATTCAAGTCCGGGGTCCCAACGCGTCTCACCTCCTGGCAGGAGAAGGGCCTGGACTGGGCATCGTCGGACGAGCTGGTTGCGCTGCAGATGCGCATCAAGAGCATGGTGGACAAGAACATCAAGCTTGTCAATGTGATCCAGGTGATGCTCTTTCGCCGGATAATTTCTTGCCACAGCCGGACATGCAATCTATGGGAGTTCTATCCGGCCAAGCACCAGACCTTGCAACAGTACTTCGGCGTCACGCACGAAGGCATCTGGAAGGTGCTTTTCAAGGCCAATGAGACATGGCCGAAGACGACCGAGGACCGTGGGTACAACCTGGCCCATCCCGCCAGTCCGGTAAGTTTTTCATATTGCAAGGTGTATCCTTCACCTTTGTATTCAAGGAAGATGTCTAAGCTTCCATATTTGTCTTTCCAGGGCTAGACAGAGAAGGCGGAGTGGATCCAGTGTCCGGCTCCGTTGCCCGAAGACCCATCTATCCCGCTTATAACGAAGATGCTGGTTCGGACACAGTAACACCTTGGATGTAACTTGCCATATTTGTAAGTCCGACTCTTGCCATTTTGGGCTTTAAGTTATGAGATTCCCTTCATGGTTGGGTTTTTGTCTTTGTTTTGCATTTTGTTCATGTCATGCATTTCATATCATGTCATCATGTGCATCGCATTTGCATTCGTGTCCGTCTCATGCATCCAAGCATTTAACCCCATTGTCCGTTTCGCAATCCGACACTCCCACATGCACCAGTGCAGCCCTCTTGTCTCTTTTCGTGAGCAGGTGTTAAACGTTCTCGGAATGGACTGAGATTTGCCAAATGGCCTTGGTACACCACTGGTAGACCGCCTGCCAAATTTCGTTCAATTTGGAGGGCGTTTGATGCTCCAACGGTTAACTGGGTAACTGCAAAGGCCTCTTGTGTGTTGCAGCCCAACACCCCTCCAAAACAGCCCAATAACCCATATAAACCACTTTCATGTCCTCTGTCGTCGGATCACGATCGTGTGGGCGAAAACTACACCTTATTTGGACACTCCAAACTCTCCCTACCTATAAATATGTGCATCTCCCCCGAAATGCCAGTCTAACCCTAGCTTCTTCCTCCTCCCGCCGCCGGACGTGTCCACCGCCGCCATCGGACGTGTCCGCCGCCGCCCTCCAACCAATCCGCCGCCGCCACGTGGCTCCCATGCCTCCTCTCTCTCCTCCCCGCCGCCAGGCCCGACGGGGCCCGAGGCCGGCCGTCCCCGGGCTGCCTCAACCATGCGTCGCCGCCTACCTCATCGCTGTCCTCTCCTCCTCCATTCGTCGCTCCGCCGCGCGCTTCGCCGACGTCGCCCCGCCGCCCTTCGCCGACCCCGCCGCCTTGCTCCGCTCCTCCGCCACCCGCCGCCACGCGCGACCCGCCACGCCGCCCCGTCGCCGCTCCTCGCCGCCGGCCGCCGCCCTCGTCGTCCCTCATCGCCGGAGCAGCTCCTCCGGTCAAACTCCAGCGAGATCTGTAGCAGGGTGGACCAGATCCACCAGGTGCGCCAACCAAATGTCTCCCCGTGCCCGGATCCCTCCGTCCCGGAACATCTTCGTCCAGTTTTCGAGCGAAAAAATTGCCCTATTCATCATGTCGTATCTCCGCGCTCATTGCTCCAAATGATGCATATGATATATCAAATTGTTTGCCTCGATGAGCTCTTCACATTAGAAGCATTTCCATGCATCATACTGTACAATGTGATGCCATTTTCATTGATGCAAGAGTGCTATAAAATGTTAACTTCTGTTATTATCATATCATGGTGATTTGTCATTTTTCTCACACTTGATGTGTGCATTATTTGGGCATGAGGTCTACATGTGTTTTGAACTACAATATGCCATCCTTACAGGGGTGCTTGTCTTGCATTTTTTTGATCTAGGTGGTGACTAGCACATGCATGCAAAGTAGCCTCCGCAATGTTGCTATTTTCAGGGACTTAGGTTATTTTGATGTCATGTAAACTTGATGCTATAGTGAGATCCCTGCTTATTTTGGGATACTTCAGTAAGGATGTTTTGAACATTTGGTTATTCTATTTCCATCCATGCCCCTGTTTGTAATTATGGAGTTGTTTAGCATGTCTTGTTCTTGCTATACTTTTGCTATAAAATGTTCCTCGCAGAATCTTAACATGTTAATCAATTTTTCCATGGTTGTTGCTAGTGATCCATGCATCCTTTGAGCTTGATATTGCCATGGTTAGCTTCATGAACATGTCATCTTGCTATTTGTATGCTTGTTTTGTCATGGAGTGCTTTGTGGTGAGTGTTGTGAGCTCACAAAGTTGCCTTCATAAATCTGTTTATGCCATGCTCTGTTTTTCTGCTAAGTCTGAAACTGCTAACAAAACTTGCTATGTTTACATGGATGCCATCATATCTTTTGTGCCTTTTTGGCTCATGATCGGCAAGGGACTTTTGTTCTATGCTTTTATTCGAATCATGCCATGCCTTTGTTTGCTATGATATGTTCTGGTAGCACGTTTTTGGCTTGCTCTAAACTTTGCTTCCTGATGTTGTTTTTCACATGTTAGTATTTTCACAAAGTCTGTGATGTTGATATCTTTTGCACTTTTGCCATGCTTGTTTGAACCTGTTCTAGTGTGCTTTAGCCATAGCTCAGTGTTCATGTTTTGCCAAGCATATTTTGTACATCCCTGCCATATGCTTTGTTTCTATGTTGGAGTGCAGTAGCTTAGTTTCTTGTTGCATTCTAAGTGGCATCGTGCTGTTAATCGCAGAATTGTGCCATTCTTGTTTTGCTTGCCATTTGCAAACCGTGCATCCGTTTCCGGTGATCTTTATATCGATTTCAACCGAAATCATCTCATCTTTCCAGAGGCACACTTGGTTTGCCAAGTTTATTCCTTGATCCTTCTTTCTCTCCGGAGCATGCATATGCATTGCATATCATGTGTTCATATCATGCCATGTTTTGCATCATGTTGCTTATGCATTGCATGTGATTGATTGTTGTTCCATTGCTTGTGTTGTTGCTTTGGGTAGAGCCGGGAGACGAGTATGTGACCGAGGAACCTGTTGAGTACTCTAATGAAGATCAAGCTTTCGATAACTCTGAGAACATTGCAGGCAAGATGACCATACCCGCAAAATCACTTCTATCTTTGCTTGCTAGTTGTTCGCTCTATTGCTATGTCGCGCTACCTACCACTTGCTTATCATGCCTCCCATATTGCCATGTCAAGCCTCTAAGCCACCTTTCCTAGCAAACCATTGTTTGGCTATGTTACCGCTTTTGCTCAGCCCCTCTTATAGCGTTGCTAGTTGTAGGTGAAGTTGAAGTTTGTTCCATGTTGGAACATGGATATTTGTTGGGATATCATTATTATATCGTATTTACTTTAATGCATCTATATACTTGGTAAAGGGTGGAAGGCTCAGCCTTATGCCTGGTGTTTTGTTCCACTCTTGTCGCCCTAGTTTCTGTCATACCGGTGTTATGTTCCTTGATTTTGCGTTCCTTACGCGGTTGGGTGTTATGGGAACCCCTTGACAGTTCGCCTTGAATAGAACTCCTCTAGCAAGGCCCAACCTTGGTTTTAACTTTTGCCACTTAAGCCATTTCCCTTGGGTTTTCGCGAGCCCGAGGGTCATCTTTATTTTAAACCCTCGGGCTAGTGCTCCTCTGAGTGTTGGTCCAAACTAGAGCACCGTGCGGGACCGTCCCTTGGCAACTTGGGTTATGTTGGTACCTGTACGCTTAGCTTATCTGGTGTGCCCTGAGAACGAGATATGTGCAGCTCCTATCGAGATTTGTCGGCACAATCGGGTGGTCTTGCTGGTCTTGTTTTACCATTGACGAAATGTCTTGTAACCGGGATTCCGAGACTGATTGGGTCTTTCCGGGAGAAGGAATATCCTTCATTGACCGTGAGAGCTTGTTGTCGGTGTCAAAACCGGCGGATCTCGGGTAGGGGGTCCCGAACTGTGTGTCTAGGCGTATGGTAACAGGAGGCGGGGGACGCGATGTTTACCCAGGTTCGGGCCCTCTTGATGAGGTAATACCCTACGTCCTACTTGATTGTTCTTGATAATATGAGTAGTACAAGAGTTGATCTACCACGAGATCGAAGAGGCTAAACCCTAGAAGCTAGCCTATGGTATGATTGTATATCCTCTCTACGGACTAAACCCTTTGGTTTATATAGACACCGAAGGGGGCTAGGGTTACACAGAGTCGGTTACAAGGAAGGAGATCTACATATCTGAATTGCCAAGCTTGCCTTCCACGCCAAGGAGAGTCCCATCCGGACACGGGATGAAGTCTTCAATCTTCTATCTTCATAGTCCAACAGTCCGGCCAAAGGATATAGTCCGGCCGTCCGGATACCCCCTAATCCAGGACTCCCTCAGTAGCCCCTAAACCAGGCTTCCATGAAGACGAGTCCGACGCGCGGATTGTCTTCGGCATTGCAAGGCGGGTTCTTCTTCAAACTCCGAGTACCTGTTAAATAGTGTCCGGCTTCTCGTAAATGTTGCGCTTCTTGGCTTCTGCGTCCAATAATGGCCATCTTGCACGTGTCAAGCGAATGTGAGGAGCCTGGGTGTTTTTACATTTACCACCCCATCTATGTGAATGAACTGTCTATTAAAGAGATGAGGATCCTCAGATCCAAACCACACCATCCTCCCTCAGCGAGCATTCATCGGAGCATGCCCGAAAAAATCCATCCCAACATGGCCGGCCAGCGCAACTCCTCCTCTCGCTCCCGCAGCCCCAAGCTCGGAGACTGGGAGAAGTGTTCCGTCCTGCACAGCCAATTAGTGAAGCTACAGACCCAGGGATTCCTCCCTCCAGCGTATATGGTCCCGGTTCGAGCCGGGCTCGCCACCTATAATGGTGGGGAGCAAGTGGAGAGGTTTCGCAACCCCTCTAAGGGAGAGCGGGTATGCCTTGTCCCTTATTTATTAAGGGGACTCAGATTTCCAATCCATCCATTTCTCCGAGGGCTCCTGGAGTTCTACGGCCTCCAGTTGCACAACCTCACCCCTGCCTCCATATTGCACATCGCTGCTTAAGTAGCCCTTTGCGAGCTATTTCTGGGTTGCAAAGCTCATTTCACGCTGTGGAAGAAGTTGTTATGCCTTGTGCCCCATACACAGAGGGGATCAATATATCAAGTGGGTGGAGCCGAAGTATGGCGCATCGCCGGGACAGGATACCTATCCGGTACCCCGAAGAAGACGTCCGAGGACTGGCCTTCGGAGTGGTTTTATATGGAGGATGTTCCTCTCCCTGCTCCTATCTGGATTGGTCTTCCTGAGTTCGACAACGCCCCTTTGAAGAAACGCCTAAGCTGGCGCCCACGGAGCCCACAGGAGGAAGATGATAGAGACGTATTTTATCTGATGGGTCGGATAAAGTTGCTGGCCAAATCAGGACTGACCATAACCGAGGTTATGGCAATATGCATTATGCGGGGGGTGCAACCACTTCAATATCGAGGCCACCCCATGTGGCACTTCAATGGGGAAGATGATGCCACTCGCTGCGGGCGCAAGGGACCGGAGTCAGTTGCTGCTCTAGCAAAAATTCTGTCCGATCTGTATAAGGGGCAAGAAGAGGAGTTCCTCCGCATCAAGCCACGGGATGGATTCTCCATGAACAACCCTCGAAGCTGGGTGAGCTTCCGCTCTTTTTACTTCCATCCTACCCTTGTTTTCGTGATAAATATTTACCTTGCCGTTTCATCGCAGGAACTGCGTAAGGCGGTAGGGGAGATCAATAGCCCACCTCCACAACCGGAGGATCCTGAGCGGGTCCTCGACCCCGTCCTGAAAGAGGATCCAGACATATTCGTGGAGCTGATTGATAGGATTTTCTATCAGCTAAGCTGTGATGACACCATGGTGGCCGTTATAGCCGACTACCCTCGGCTACTCCCAGCCTCGCAGGTAAATGAGACCGGAGTCCCAACCTTTGAAAAGGATTTCCTTTTATGCACTTCACCTACCGTATACAAACGGTGTTTTATAGGGAAGGCCCTTGGGACGCCATGCCGAGCCCACGATGACTCGCCAACAAGGGGTTTCAAAGCCGGACAGGCTAAAAAGGAAGGCGGTCCGGACGGAGATGCCGACGCAGAGGTATGATGCAACACCTCACTCCATGGTTGTCGTCTTTAAAAACATAATAACACTTGTGTTTCCTAGAAGGAAGAACGCTTGCCGGACAATATCCGGAGAGGTCACCAATCACGCCTCTACCAGTCGGGCTACAGGGCCGGACACAGAGGTGAAAGCTAACACGAGGTACACGCCGGATGCTCCTTCTACAGAGGATGCAGATAAGATATCCGCTATGAATTCCGAAGTGGAGAGCGCCACGAATCACAGGCGTCGCCGAGCCGTACTCCATGACGCTTGTTTCTCCCGAGAGGCGTTTGATGCATTCAACTCGAGAGATGCGTACATCCGTGCTGCTCAAAATAGTCTAGCCAGAGCCACGGACCAGTATGTAAAGGATGTACGGGTAAGAAAATTTGATGAGTATATATATCAGTAGCCCCTGAGACTTGAAACAATAGTTGGTGCAACTGATTTAAGGATCATTTATTGTGCAGGTTCTTATAGAGAAGAATACTCGACTGTCACAGGAGCTGGAGGAATGCAAGACCCAATTTCGGGCCGCCGTTGCTGCATTGAAGGAACATGAAGAGTCCTCAGCTGGTGACATTTGTTTCAAAGAATGATAGGTACCATATAGTGTGCGGCATGGCTGCAGATCTAACAATAGATATTGTAGATGACTCCAGAGAGAATCTGAAGGACCAGCATGTCGTACGACAGCTAAAGGCTGGCGAACGCATGCTGACTAAGGTCATGCGAGAGAAAAACAATCTCCAAGATGCCAATACCAAGCTGAGCGTGGAACTAAAAGATGTTCGAGCCCAGCTTGCGGACTTCGTGAAGGAGAATAAGCGGCTTCGACGCGGCATTTTCAGTATGTGCTTGAACGAACCCTTAAAAGAGTGTGGCAAAGAATCTGGCTAACAGAGTTATGTCTGCAGGTATGCTGACGGGTCTTCCCACGGAGGAGATGCCCGGGTCTGCGGGTGATCTTCTACCCGAGCTCTCACAACTGCACGAACAAGTTCGACAGGTGAGGCAAGGTATTGCCCAGGCCTTGTGGCCATCCGTCTCCCTGCCAGCAGGCATTGGAGAACTCGCGAAGAAGTTCAAGGGAGCACGACGGCGCTTCCGATTATAGAAGATATCGGCCTGCCGTCAAGGTGCCAGGGAAGCCTGGGCCATGGTGAAGACGCGGTATACAAAGGCTGACCCAAACCACATGGCCAAGGTCGGACCTGTGGGGCCCTATGGGAAAGAGATCCCCGTTAGCTTAGTGTATGGGCAAGTAGAATTAGCTGCAAAGTATTTCCAACAGGATTGTAGGCTATACAGTCTGTTGGATGGTATAGAAGAGGAATTTAGTCAGTCTACATGACTATGTAATTAAAGTGACATGTATAATGCTTTCTAGCCGGATTGTAAATCATTTGTCATGGCGGACCTTTTCGCTTCAACCTCGGGACCCGATAGTCCGGAGTGTATCCGAATACCCGCTCAGTTATATAAGAATCGGGGTATGCGTGGAAACCAGGCGTATGGGTCATTAGTGCTCGAACAGACAAGTACCCAACTAGTTATGTTATATTACATGGGTAGTAAGAAACATCTTCCAGGGAGAATAGTTCCGTTAAGGGTTCCTTTCCCTTGGTACGCATGCCCTAAAGTGCATGTCCGGACTGCGAGAGGAGACACAGGCAAAAACATCTGGGGGCACATATGGAAAATAAATAAAAATCATCTTTTGTTCACCGACCGATTATTCCCTTAAGAACGCTAGCTTTCGGCTTCACCCAATCTGAGGTACACATTCGGCTGACCCGGTAGTAACAATCGCAGAGGTGCTCCCCTTATGCCCTAGCCAAATTAACGGAAATGCAGGGCATAAATACAAGAGCCAGGCAACCCAGCTTGGCCAAAACTTAAGTCATATCGATGCATATAATGGCGAAGAAAAGGTACCGTCTGCGGGATGCATCGAATAATCGACATGAGCCGAACCCATGGAACACAGCCAGGCTCCGAAGATTCTATGCCTAGTGCCGGGCTGAGGGAGTCCTGGATTAGGGGGTATCCGGACAGCCAGATTATATCCTTTGGCCGGACTATTGGACTATGAAGATACAAGATTGAAGACTTTGTCCCGTGTCCGGATGGGACTCTCCTTGGACTGGAAGGCAAGCTTGGCAATACGGATATGTAGATCTCCTTCCTTGTAACCGACTCTGTGTAACCCTAGCCCCCTCCGGTGTCTATATAAACCAGAGGGTTTAGTCCGTAGGACCAAGAACAACAATCATACCATAGGCTAGCTTCTAGGGTTTAGCCTCTTCGATCTCATGGTAGATCAACTCTTGTAATACTCATATCATCAAGATCAATCAAGAAGGAGTAGGGTTTTTACCTCCATCGAGAGGGCCCGAACCTGGGTAAAAACAACATGTCCCCCGTCTCCTGTTACCATCCGCCTAGACGCACAGTTCAGGACCCCCTACCCGAGATCCGCCGGTTTTGACACCGACATTGGTGCTTTCATTGAGAGTTCCTCTGTGTCGTCATCGTCAGGCTTGATGGCTCCTTTGATCATCGATAGCAATGCAGCCCAGGGTGAGACTTTTCTCCCCGGATAGATCTTCATATTCGGCAGCTTCGCACTGCAGGCCAACTCGCTTGGCCATCTAGAGTAGATCAAGAGTTACGCCCTGGCTACCAGGTCAGGTTTGGAAGCTTAAACTACACAGCCGACATCCGCGGAGACTTGATCTTTGACGGATTCGAGCCCCTGCCGAGTGCGCCGCACGGTCACGATGAGCATGATTTAGCTCTACCATCGGACAGTGTTTAGGAGACCGCACCGGCAACCGCTCTGACCCTCAATTCGGAGCCAATTGCGCCATCCATGGACGGGTGGATTGACCCCGCCACGGAGGCCGCATTCTCAGCGGCGATCGAGCCGACTATCGACCTTACCCTTCACGAGAGTCGTGACGCCAAACTGTCGGATTCTTCCCCGGCCACGGACTCTGAACCGCCTGCGCCCGTGCCAATCGAATCCGACTGGGTGCCGATCATGGGGTTCACCTCCGTGGATATCTTTCAGCACTCGCCGTTCGGCGACATACTGAACTCATTAAGGTCTCTCTCCTTGTCAGGAGAGTCCTGGCCGAACTATGTCCGGCAGGATTGGGATGCGGAGACGAAGAAATTCGCCGCCCACCCACCACCCACTTAGTAGCCACTGTCGACAATTTGACCGACATGCTCGACTTCGACTCCGAAGACATCGACGGTATGGACGACGATGCAGGAGACGAACAAGAACCACTGCCCACAGGGCACTGGACAGCCACCTCATCATATGATATATATATATGGTGGACACACCCAAAGAAGGCAATGGCGACGGGACAGCGGAGGATGACCCCTCCAAGAAGCAACCCAAGCGCTGACGTCAGCGATGCCGCTCTAAGTCTTGCCAAGGCAAAAGCGGTGATACCGGCACAGGAGATAATAGCACTCCGAACAGTGCCGAAGATGACGACAATCCCCTCCAACAAGATTTAGAGCAGGAGGATGGAGAAGCCAGCCCTCCCGAGAGAGCGGCAGGTGGAGAGGCGGAGGATGATAATTACATGCCTCCCTCCGAAGACGAGGCAAGCCTCGACGATGATGAATTTTTCGTGCCTGAGGATCCCGTCGAGCAAGAGCGCTTCAAGCGCCGACTTATATCCACGGCAAATAGCCTTAAGAAAAAGCAACAACAACTTCGAGCTGATCAAGATTTGCTAGCTGGCAGATGGATTGAAGTCCTTGCGGCCGAGGAATATGAACTCGAACGCCCCTCTAAGAGTTACCCAAAGTGTAGGTTGCTACACCGACTGGAGGAGGAAGCATTAAAACCTACATCTCCAGCGTATGACGCGGCTGATCGGCCACCTCGTGGCCGTGACAGAGAGGCATTTCAGCCAAAAGCTCAGCCCGCACCTCGATGCCACTCAAATAAAAATGTCAAGGCACGGGGAAACACGCTAGACCTGCGAGACGTATTGGAGGACAAAGCAAAACATGCAAGATCGATATACGGATCACGAGGGCGCGCCACTACGCGAGACGATAACCGTCACATCGGATATAGTAAAAGTAAATCCGGCCGGGCCGAACACAGTGGACAAGACTCATTTGAGCTGCGTCACGATATAGCCCAGTACAGAGGCGCCGCACACCCCCTATGCTTCACAGACGAAGTAGTGGATCACCAAATCCCAGAGGGCTTCAAACCCGTAAATATCGAATCATACGACGGCATAATAGATCCTGCGGTATGGATCGAGGACTTCCTCCTGCACATCCACATGGCCTGCGGTGACGATCTACACACCATCAAATACCTCCCACTCAAACTCAAAGGACCAGCTCGACATTGGCTCAACAGCCTGCCAGCAGAATCCATTGGCTGTTGGGAAGATCTGGAAGCCGCATTCCTTGACACCTTCCAGGGCACTTATTTGTGACCACCAGATGCCGATGACTTGAGCCACATAATTCAGCATCCAGAGGAATCGGCTAGGCAATTCTGGACACGGTTCCTGACAAAGAAAAATCAAATCGTCGACTGTCCGGATGCAGAGGTCCTAGCAACTTTTAAGCACAACATCCGCGACGAGTGGCTCGCCCGACACCTTGGCTAGGAAAAGCCGAAATCTATGGCAGCCCTCACAACACTCATGACCCGCTTTTGCGCGGGAGAGGACAGCTGGCTTGCTCGCAGCAATAACATATCAAAGAACCATGGTACTTCAGATACCAAGGATAGCAATGGCAGGTCACGTCGCAACAAACACAAGTGCCACATCAACAGCGACAATACCGAGGATATGACAGTCAATGCTGGATTCAGAGGCTCTAAACCCGGTCAGCGAAAAAAGCCATTCAAAAGAAGCACTCTGGGTCCATCTAGTTTGGACCATATACTCGATCGCTCGTGTCAAATACACGGCACCCCTGACAAGCCAGCCAACCACACCAACAGGGAATGCTGGGTGTTCAAGCAGGCCGGCAAGTTAAATGCCGAAAACAAAGATAAGGGGTTACATAGCGATAACGAGGAGGAGCCCCGGCCGCCGAACACCGGAGGACAGAAGAGGTCCCCCCCACAAGTGCGGACGGTGAACATGATATACACAACCCACATCCCCAAGAGGGAGCGGAAGCGTGCGCTAAGGGACGTATATGTGTTGGAGCCAGTCGCCCCAAAGTTCAACCCATGGTCCTCCTGTCTGATCACCTTCGATCGCAGGGACCACCCCACTAGTATCCGTCATGGCAGATTCGCCGCACTGTTCCTAGACCCAATCATCGATGGATTTCACCTCACTCGAGTCCTTGTGGACGGCCGCAACAGCCTGAACCTGCTTTATCAGGACACAATGCGCAAAATGGGTATAGACCCCTCAAGGATCAAACCCACAAAAATGACCTTCAAAGGCGTCATACCAGGTGTAGAGGCCCATTGCACAGGCTCAGTCACACTGGAATTGGTCTTCGGATCCCCGGATAACTTCCGAAGCAAGCAGCTAATCTTCGATTTAGTCCCATTCCGCAGTGGCTATCATGCACTGCTCGGGCGAACCGCATTTGCGAGATTCAATGTAGTACCGCATTATGCATACCTCAAGCTCAAGATGCCAGGACCTCGGGGGGTCATCACAGTCAATGGAAACACAGAGCGCTCTCTCCGCACGGAGGAGCACACTGCGGCCCTCACAGCAGAAGAACAAAGCAGCCTCTTCAGGCAATCCACCACTTCGGTGATTAAACACCCGAACACCTTCAAGCGCACCCAGAGTAATCTACAACAAGTCTGACTGGCACGTTCTGAGCTTGCATAGCAATGCGGCCCCCACCCCAGTCCCAGCCAAATGGCGAAATCTGTGCCACGCGTACATAATTACACATTGAAAATACCATGGGCATAGGTGGGGGTGCATGACTAAGGCACGCCCCAAAATGCAGCTCAACCGCACTAGGGGCTTCCCGCTTTGTTATTTTTCTTTCTTTCAGGACTTTACTCTCTGGATCCCCGTCCGGCAGTACGATTGCCGGACACACGATACAACAACCAAGGAGGCAGAAAGCTACGTCGCACCAAGGAACTCCCAGGTGGTCTCTGATAACGAGTGAAATACCTGCTTTAAATACCATTCCTCAGCTTGCCCTTGGAGGGGACATGTCAAATAGTCCTACTTTTTTCTTATCGCACTACTTGTATCATTCTGCTTCGACGCACCTTTTTGAATAAACAATGCATAGCACTAGACTATTACCGCATTCTCTATTCTTATATATATATATATATATATATATATATGTTCATTCATGACATTCAGCACCCGTACACTCTGGTACGGCCAATATGCCAGGGGCTTAAGCGTACCCCACAATACAGCGTGAGAAGTCCGAACACTTTCGACAGTGTGGCACCCCGAACTGATAGCATTATATGCATCAGCTCCGAATCATGTCTTGGGTCAATAGTTGGATTTGCCTAGCTCCCATGTTTTGGTACCTTACGTTCCGCTATATCGGCTAAGGTAGCACTGGGAGAACTACTGCGATTGTGCCCCGGTTCATCTTGGCAAGCACCTCAGTAGAGAAAGCTAAAACTGACTGTCATGATAAGGCGAGAGCTGGTTGCAGTTCGAGAGGTCTCGAGTCCCTAAAGACTTATGCCGCTTAGGGCGAGGAGTCGGCTTTGTCCGGCTTAGGCGTGTATAGCACCCTGAATTCGGCCTTCCGAATACTAGGGGCTTCGCCAACATTTAAAATTGTAGACTTCTATGGCTAAGTGAGAGTGATAAAGCATTATAGTCCGATTGCCTTGTTCGGTGTGCTGAGCACCTCCCTCGAAGGACCCAACAATGGGAAAAAGAGTGCTCAGATTTATCCTGAACACCCCAGCACTCGTGGCATGGGGGCAGAAGCCGACGACTGGCCATCTCTCAGATTTGATAAACAGCCGCACAGAAGGTAATATTTTAAATTCAAACAAGCATTGCATAGCGCACATGAACAAGTTTTCATAATACAGGATCACACGAGCAAGTTCATTCAAAAATTACATCCTTCGCACACTCGTCTGCCACAAGACGGTCACCCTTCGGGACGCCCTCATAATACATTTCAGGGTGGCGATGCTCCTTCCCCTGCAGCGGCCCCTCCTTCACCAGCTTCTCAGCGTACATCTTGGCCCAGTGCACCTTCGCACGGGCAAAAGACCGGCGTGCACCTTCGATGCAGATGGACCGCTTTATGACTTCCATCCGTGGACAGGCATCCACAAGCCGCCTCACCAGGCCGAAGTAGCTGTTGGGAAGGGAGTCACCAGGCCACATCCGGACTATAAGGCCCCTCATGGCCTGTTCGGCCGCCTTGTGCAGCTCGACCAGTTGCTTCAGCTGGTCGCTCACAGGCATCGGGTATTCGGTCCCAGTATACTGAGACCAGAACAACTTCTCTGTCGAGCTTCCCTCCTCGGCCTGGTAGTACTTTGCGGCATCCGACACGCTGCGGGGCAAATCTGCGAATGCCCCTGGAGAGCTCCGGACTCGGGTAAGTAACAAGTAATTTACTTTCACATGCTTGCTTTGCATAATGAATGCCTTACCCGCCGCTATCTTCCTCATCGCCTCAATTTCCTGGAGGACCTTTTGGGCTTTAGCCTTGGCATGCTTTATGCTCTCGAGGGTCGCGGCACGCTCGGACTCTCGCATCTTCGAGTCAAGCTCCAAAGTCTCGTGCTTCTTCACGAGAGCCTGGAGCTCTTGCTGCACCTCGCCCACCCATGCCTCTTGTTTCTCCCGCTTGGTGCGCTCCTCAACCACTTTGTTTTCGGCCTCGGACAGCGCTAGCTTCAGGGTCGCCACTTCGGTCATGGCCCCTGGCACATCCATGATGATCCTATCATTTTGCAACCACATCTTTATATATATATAGACGAGGTATTACTTACCTTTGTTCTCCTCGAGCTACCTCTTGGCAAGGCCGAGTTCTTTCTCGGACCGCTCGAGGTTCTGCTTCAGTGCGGCAACCTCCACAGTCAGTGTGGCAGAGGTCAACAGCGAAGCCTGCATACGCATATAGACATACTTGTATTAGACTCCTGCAGATACTATTTGATCCTCTATTTGGCTTTTCTTTGTGAACATCAAATAGAGCATCAGGGGCTACTGTCTATGCGGTAATATTTTCCTATATTTTAAATACTTACCTCAGAGCCTGTTAGAAGGCTGGCATAGGCTTCAGTCAGTCCGCTCTTGGCGGACTGAACCTTCTTGATCACCGCACACATAATAGTGCGGTGCTCTTCGTCGATGGAAGCGCTACGAAGCGCTCCCAGCAGGTTGTCCGGTGCCTCTAGATAGACAGAGGTCACCGACACGGGCGGCTTGCCCCTCTTGGCAGGGGGCCGCCTGCCGGAGTCCGGAACCACTGGAGGCTCTGGCGCGGTGTTCGGCTAAGGGCCGAACTTGGAGCCCTTGGGAGTCTTGCTCCCTTTGTGCCTGGAGTCCGTATGGTCGCCTTGAGGCGCCTCCAGGACTACCTCCCCTTGGTTCGGTGCCCCTTGAGACAATACCTCGACATTGTCCATAGGATGAGGAGAGGAGGCGGTTGGAAGTGACTCGCTATTCATGTCTGACGAGTCCAAGGAACCGTCCGACGAGGATACGTCGATGCGGGCTCGGGGTGGACTACATGATCATATTCGACCTTAGGAGAAGCAGTGCAATAAAAGTATGCTATGAGTTACTCTGGTATCCGAATACTTACAACTTCGCCAGGGGCTTGGCCCTGAGTAACCACTCGTCTTCGCCGTCGGCGGCGGTGGTGGAACAGTCCGAAAGGAGAGTCCTTCCCTTCTTGGACCCTCCAGCCTCCTCGGTTGGGGCGGCCTTCCTTTTCCTGTCTCCCCCAGCTGGAGGGGGAGAACCGTCATCTTCCTCCTCCTCGTTTTCACGGGAGGAGTGCGTCTCAGGGTTATCGGACGATGAGTCCGATACCACCTAGCGCCAGGAACTCTTTCGGGTTCACGTGGCCTTCTTCTTGATCTTCTTCTGTGGCACCTCATAAAGAGCCGGAGATCGCATCTCCGTCAGGAGAGCATCTACAGGGTCTTCGGGTAGAGGGGCCGGACAGTCAATCTGCTCCGATGTCTCCACCCAGTCATGTCAAAGGCATGGGAGCTCAGACCCCGCACATGGTTAAACTATGGAAAATAAATACCCTACGAGGTGTACAAAACTTACCGGATTTGCAGGGCGCGTCGCGCTTAGCCCGCGGTCCTCGATAAGGGGAGGGGGACCTCGGCGCCCTTGAACAGCACCTTCCAGACGTCCTTATGTTGAAGAGCTCGCGTAGAGTCTGGTGCTGGGCTGGGTCGAACTCCCATAAGTTGAAAGCCCGTCTTTGACACGGGAGGATCCGACGGAAGAGCATGACCTGGACTATGTTGACAAGCTTGAGTTTCTTGCCTATCATGTTCCGGATACACTTCTGGAGTCCGTCCAGCTCCACCGATGAGCCCCAGGACAGGCCCTTCCCTTCCAGGAAGTGAGCCGCATGGAGATTCCGGATCAAAACTCGGGGGTCGCCACCCAGTTGGTGTCGCGCGGCTCGGTGATGTAGAACCACCCCGATTGCCACCCCTTTATGGTCTCCATGTAGGAGCCCTCGAGCCATGTAATGTTGGGCATTTTGCCCACCATGGCTCCGCCGCATTCCGCTTGTTGGCCGCCTACTACCTTCGGTTTGACATTGAAGGTCTTCAGCCACAGGCCGAAGTGGGGCCTGATGCGGAGGAAAGACTTGCACACGACGATGAACGCCGAGATGTTGAGGATGAAATTCAAAGCTAGATCATGGAAGTCCAGCCCATAATAGAACATAAGGCCGTGGACGAATGGATGGAGGGGAAACCCCAGTCCGCGGACGAAGTGGGTGAGGAAAACCACCCTTTCGTAAGGTTCCGGGGCAGGGACGATCTGCCTCGCGGCTAGCAGCCGGTGCGCAATATCCGCGGCTAAGTATCCGGCCCCGCGTAGCTTTTCGATGTCGCCCTCCATAACGGAGGAGACCATCCACTTGCCTCCCGCTCCGTACATGTTTGGAGAGGGTTGAGGAGAAGGATGTGGACTTGGGCGCTGGAGCTCGAGTGCGCGAGAATGGATGAGCAAGGAGGAAGAAGGCGTGGGTAGAAAAAGGTGAACCCTTATCCCTTTATAAGGGCGGACGAAACTATGCGCCCCACTAGCGTGGTAAAACTCGCTTATCCCCCAAGCGCCGTAATTGATGGCGCGGTTGGGTTACCCACGTCCGTATTGATGGGAATCCCGTAATAAGGGGACACGATCTTTGCTTCGACAAGACATGCCAAGGAAACCGCCTCGCGAAACACGCTGAGGTTGGTTGTGAAAAACGATTCGAATGGTGACCTGGCTGTGGTGTGATGTCACACTGCGGAATGCGTCGACAGATTAGATTTGTGAAAATATTATTCTCTCTACGGTTGGATGTGGAACTTGTTTTGCAGAGCCGGACACGATCCTCGTGTACAAAATCTTCTATGAAGTATTCGGAGGAGGAACCCGCCTTGCAATGCCGAAGACAATCTGCGTGCCGGACTCATCGTCATTGAAGCTTGGTTCAGGTGTTGCTGAGGGAGTCCTGGATTAGGGGGTATCTGGACAGCCGGATTATATCCTTTGGTCGGACTATTGGACTATGAAGACACAAGATTGAAGACTTCGTCCCGTGTCCAGATGGGACTCTCCTTGGCGTGGAAGGCAAGATTGGCAATACGGATATGTAGATCTCCTTCCTTGTAACCGACTCTGTGTAACCCTAGCCCCCTCCGGTGTCTATATAAACAGGAGGGTTTAGTCCGTAGGACCAAGAACAACAATCATACCATAGGCTAGCTTCTAGGGTTTAGCCTCTTCGATCTCGTGGTAGATCAATTCTTGTAATACTCATATCATCAAGATCAATCAAGAAGGAGTAGGGTTTTACCTTCATCGAGAGGGCCCGAACCTGGGTAAAAACATCGTGTCCCCCGTCTCCTGTTACCATCCGCCTAGACGCACAGATCGGGACCCCCTACCCGAGATCCGCTGGTTTTGACACCGACATGATGGGCTAAGTTGGGACACCCCTACAGGGTATAAACTTTCGAGAGCCGTGCCCGTGGTTATGTGGCAGATGAGAGTTTGTTAATATCTAGTTGTAGATAACTTGACACTTAACTTAATTAAAATGAATCAACCGCGTGTGTAGCCCTGATGGTCTCTTTTCGGCGGAGTCCGAGAAGAGAACACGGTCTTGTGTTATGCTTGAATGTAAGTAGCTTCAGGATCACTTCTTGATCACTTATAGCTTCTCGACCGTGTGTTGCTTCTCTTCTTGCTCTTATTTGTGTATGTTAGCCACCATATATGCTAGTGCTTGCTGCAGCTCCACCTTAGTACCCTTTCCTACCCCTTAAGCTTAAATAGTCTTGATCTCGTGGGTGTGAGATTGCTGAGTCCTCGTGACTCACGGATACTTCCAAACAGTTTTAGGTGCCGAGGATACCAATGCGGGTGATGATACCGAACTCAAGTGGGAGTTTGACGAGGATTCGGGTCGTTAATGTGTTTATTTTCCGGAAGATCAGTAGTGGAGCCTAGTTGGGACAATCGAGGATCTAGCATTTGGTGTTGTCTTTGTTTATTTTGGTTCCGTAGTCGGACCTTTGTTTGTACCTTGGATGATGTATGGATTATTTATGTAGTGTGTGAAGTGGCGATTGTAAGCCAACTCCTTATCCCATTCTTATTTAATACATGGGATGTGTAAAGATTACCCCTTTTGCGACATCCCTACCATGCGTCTATGCCTCTAAGTCGTGCCCCGACACATGGGAGATATAGCCGCATTGGTGGTGTTACAAGTTGTTAATCAGAGCCATCCCCGACTTAGGAGCGCCCTGTTTGATCGAATCGCTGACGTTGTTGAGTCGAGAACAAAATGTTTTGAGTCTTAGGATTATATATATCGGAGAGTAGGATTCTTTTTACTCCTCAGTCCCTTCGTCGCTCTGGTGAGGCCTCCTGACGTAGAAGTTTTGACTCTTATCTTCTCAAATTTCATGAAAAAAAAGTTTAGGATCACGCGGGTATCTTGGAATCGTTCCGATAGTCTTGTGACGAGAACATTGTTCTTGGTGCCTCCTGACATTTAGGGGTTGTGGCAGTGTCCCGGGGAGTTGAGCTCCGAGGTGTTGTCGTCACAATTTTATCGTTGCAGTTCTGGAATACCTGAGTTCGTCGACATCGAAAATCTCTTTTATGCAGTTGTTGGTGAGATAACCTCAACGCCACCCAGTACTGGGGCGGGAGTTCGGGAGTATTGCCATAACTTGTATAACGGATGCTTTTCGAAGGTTGAGGTACATGATTTCCATAGGTTTCTTGGTTATGTGTTGTAGGATGGATATAGTTGGATGTAGGAATTGCTAGTTTGGGTGAGATATTATGCTTCCCCTGTATCCCCAACACCTGATTGCATAACCAGAATGTTTCGGGAGTTTTATAGGTGGGAATTCAAGTAGCAATAGTTTTTTCTTCCCGCAAATATTTGGTTTCTGATTGGGTATTCCTTACCACTTATTTGTTCATATCTATACCTTGTTGATTTATTCATCTACCTTTATCTAAGTGGATTCTCAACCTAATGGACGTGTGATGATTTACTTTGGAATTCATTAGTTCATCCTTGTTCGAATGTTTGTTGTGAAGACTTTAAGTTGCAATTTCGGTCCACTGATTCAGCTTGAATATCCGTCTTTCAAGAGTGCTAACGGATGTCACCCTCTTCAGGATGGCTCCTCCAATGCGCCAAAATCTGGACCGCAATGATGGGGATCAGTCGAACCCTCCGCCACCACGTCCGCCTCCGGAGGCATGGCAAGCTGTCATGGCAGCCACCAATGCCAACACTCAGATGCTTTTGCAACTCTTGCAAGAGCGCAACCAAGGGCAAGGCAACCAAGGAAATCAAGGCCAAAGAAATAATCAGCCTCAGTTTGCTACCCTCAACCAGTTCCTCGCAAACGAGCCGAAGTCCTTCAGCAACTGTCTCGAGGCCACAGACGCTAACGACTGGCTTGTGGACATCTGCAAGCATTTTGAATGTAGCAATGTCAGACCTAAGGACTTTGTCAAGTTTGCTTCATTTCAACTCAAGGACCTAGCTGCTGAGTGGTATCAACAATACAGAGATTCCAGAGGAGATCGTGTGATTACCTGGGATGATTTCCGCCGAGACTTCAAAGGTTATCACATCCCACCAAGTGTTGCTGAGAGAAAGCGTGAGGAGTTTCACAATCTCAAGCAAGGCAGCATGTCCGTGTATCAATACAATATCTAGTTTCAGAAACTTGCTTGCTTCGCTAAACAAGACATCCCTAATGAAAAGAGTATTATCTATCAATTCAGAGGTGGCCTCAGAGAAGATCTATTGTGGAATTGTCACGGCAGATGTCCTAGTGTGAGGACTTAATCGTGAGGCCAACGCATCTATGTAGTAGCTTGAAGGGGTTGGTCGGAATCGAGAGACGCAAGGTTTTTCCCAGGTTCGGCCCCTCACGGTGGAGGTAAAAGCCTACATCCTGCTCCATTGATATTGATGACGATCACGATTACAAAGGCACTCTATCTCGTGAGCTCTTGAGTTGTCTGTCTAAACCTAACTTGTCTAACCTGTGGAACCTGTCCCCTTTGGGGTGCCCTGCCCCTCCTTATATATGTTGAAGGGGCGGCTTACATGACTAGTCCTATTAGGATTAGGATTACTCTATTACAACTGGAGTCCTAGTCTTGCTTCCTTTGTAAGGGAATATTCCTTATGCTTTCCTCTTAAGCCGGCCTACCATAACATAAGTCAGCCTTCCTTGAACTGCCTACTAGGCCTCCGGGTCTTGTTGCTCCTCTAACCCGCTGGCCAGGTCATCAATGAGTCACCTGGCTCGGCCGGGTCATCAGTGAGTGGAGAGATCCGAGCGGGTCACTTAGTGAGTCGCCAAGTCAGGGCAGGTGAGCAGTGAGTCGTCAAGTCCGGCCGGCTAATATATCCGGCCGGGTCATATCGCGGGGTATATCCCCGACATTAGCCGCTAGTTTAATTTGGATTTATCCATGTTAAACTGATCCTGCAAAATAAACACAAGAACAAAATTAACAGGTTGTGCTCTGGGTTAAAAAATTCTTGTAAGCCGGCACCTGATCATTGTTAAGTCGTTGTCATTTCCTTGTTGATATCTACATGTCCATGATCTCATAGCAAATCTCCCTTAGCAGATATATTTCGACTTTGTCAATGTAAAATATCCAGATACTTCTTTTGAGAAATCCGAGTCAATAGGTCAGCTTTAGAGTCAATTTCCTGACATTGGTCTCTTGTCGAGAAATATTGTAAGAAATAATCCACTTGAATCGGCTTCCAAAGCACCGACTTAAAAAATATTGGTCTTGAAATACTCATCTGACTTTCAGCTGGCTTGTAGAACTTGTCGGTTTATCATTGCCAAAATATCCAGTTTGTAAATATTGATAACACCGGGTCATAATTGTTGCCGACGCCGGGTCATAATTATTGGTGACGCCGGGTCATCATTGTTGCAATCACCGGGTCAATCTGGTTTGCTCAAAACTATGAATTTGAAGATATTTCTTCCTTATATCCATATTACCTGTAGCCCCCAAGTCTTGAGCAGAATTAAACTGATGACTTAAGACTTGCTTCAATATAAATACTATTATTTTAAAGAAATCCATGTTGTTCATCTCAGTCACTAGCAAAGACTGAATACTCCATATATGTAACCCCCAAGTGTCGGGTTGTCATGCTTGCACCAACCTGGGACTTGTAATTGCCTTATGCTCATAAAAACTTCAACAAGTGTAGCCCCCAAGGGCCGGGTCATTATGCAATAAGGAGAAGGGACTTTATAGATATGATCATGTAGACTTGAACAACAATGTGTAGCCCACAAGGGTCGGCTTAGTAAGATAGTACTAAGTTGGGACTTTATATATACTTCATTGTAAATAATATCATATGATGTAACCCCCATCATGGGGCTTGAACCAACGTCCACAAGATTAAGAGCTTTGTGCTTTACCAACTGAGCAGTGGACCTTTCAATATAATGGAATAAGACTTGTGTCCCTTGAATTGTTGGCAGGAGCAATTGGTAGCCCCCAAGGGCCGGATCATTATGATGTAATGAGTCGGGTCTTTAATAAGGCCAGTAAAATGACTTTGCATTAGCCCCCAAGTGTCATGGTGCATGCTTGAAGTGACATGAGACTTGCATATTTTATGTAATCTCAACTTGAATAATGTAGCCCCCAAGTGCCGGGTCGTAACCCTGCAGTGACTCAGGACTATTCCTTTGTAGAATAAATCATACCCATTGATAAAATAATATCCATTGCGCTGAAGCGACTTTGAAAACCTCAATCATAATATTTGTTATTGATAACCATAATAAAAATCCAGCCATGTTGGCTATTTGAATAATATAACCCAATGATTTATAAGCGCGTGATTTCAATGGCGCAATCCAAATATATACTGGCAACTTAAAGTCCAAAGCCAGACTGGGTTAATAAACACCGGATATTTTCTCATCATACACTGGCGACTTATATTCAAAAGCCAGGCCGGGTTAATAAACACCGAATAGTATCTCATCTCATACTGGCAACTTATAGTCAAAAGCCAGGCCGGGTTTACGAACACCAGTTAATGTCATATATGACTCAGAAGGCATTATAAACCTTATTGGTTTTCAACCATATATTACTATGTCACAAAACAAAAAAAATCTCAAAAAGACGTTCAAAGCAACAAACAACAGAAAATCCAAGGCTTTCATAGGCCGCCAAGCCAAAATGTCTTCTTCAATGAAACTAGCATTAGCCACTGGAAGGTACGCGCTTTCCGTGAGCTGGCACTCACAATACCCAATCGACATTTTAACCCGGACAAGTTCAGTTCTTATTGAAAGATAGATTTGTCAGGAGTACGCGGGGTCAGAGTCGCTATAAGACATCACAAGCCGATTTATCCAAGTTCCAAGGAAGGCGTCTTTATAGCCTGAGCTTCTCCTTGCTATCCTTAAAACCATGCTCTCTCATGATATCCATCGTTTTAACCTTAACAAGTTCAAATATGACTGTTAAGAGTTCGATGGGTCAATCAGGATTACCTGATGGAGAAGCAGCTGGCATACAGGCAGGATAACCCGAAAGGGTTATGTCCTCTTTGGTGAATACACCTATGTTTGAACAAAATAACCCCGCCAAGAGGGTAGTAACGCTATGTTCTCTTTGGTGAATACACCTATGTTTGAACAGGAAGCGCCCAAGTCACTTATTTGTGAGATGTGCTCACTAGGTACCTATGTTTGAGTTGTGCTGCGCAACAAACTCTCTTTGGTCCCTTTAACCTGGGTAGTAAGCCCCAAAGCTTTTTTATGTGGCCTATAAGCCAGATCAAATGGTAATCATAACTTTGCTGTATAAAACAGAAGCTCCCATGTGACCAAAATAAGATAAGCCATAAGGCAGGATATCCATGTTTGAACCGTGCATCATAGCAGCAAGTTCTCTTTGGCAACCTTTAATTTTTTCTGAAAACTCGAACTTGTGAGAGATTAATTCCTTTTGACCCGGAATTTTAAACCAGATTTAAAAGCTTCAAAATTTTTGTGGGAGACAAATTATCCATGAGCCAGATTGTGAACCGGATATTGAGAGCTTCAGAGCTTTGTGGGAGACAGATTACCCTTGAGCCGGATTGTGAACCAGAGTCCTTTATGGTAACCCGGAACTCTTCCATTGAGCCGGGATTTTTTTGATTGCCAGACACTTTCTTAAGGCGGAAATCTTCTGACGGCCTTCAAATTTATACCAATAGGGCAGTAGCCTCCGGGGCCGGGTTATTTTTCCCTCCAATGACCCTGGGTTCTTGAATATTGCTGAGACTGGCAACATTTACTGAGTCATATCCATGTAGCCCCCAAGTCTTAAGATGACTCGAGGAGTTGGCTTGAGATTCACCATACTTAACCGTGATATAAACCGACATACAATTGAACGGCGGAACACCGTAATATGTTGAAGCTGGAAGCAAGGTGGCAATTTGATGATTTTTGCAACACTCATCGCATATCCTTGGTGTTGATAACACAATGTAAATCCACTAGAGGTTGAAATTGACCGCATCGGGCTATAAATGATCCTGTATGAGCTGTGTCGGCAACTCGGCCAATGGTTCCTTTCAACTGGCTATTTGAAGTTAACCAAATTGTAGTGGCGGCGACTTGTACGCCTGCCCACTGAGCCATCCAGGGCAGACAACGGCCGATAATACATGATAATTTGCCTCCAAATTGTTGGAAGAAAAAACCGGGGTACCCGAGCAGTGAGTGGCTTTATACTCGATAACTAGCTCATGCAGACAGGTGCTGCCCGGTGTGTTGATGTAGACCAGGCCGTGAGAGACGGACGAAAAAGACGATCGCAGCTTCAGAGGCAGCAGATATAGAATGAGTCGGCCGTGGCGTTATAAGCTGGTGCGGACGGGCGAGTTAACCACGTCATGTTGATGTAAACAGGTCTGCAGAACGGTGGCTTGTACATATATTCATCGAGCTTGATGACAGAGTTAGATGCTAGCGCATTATAATGATGGTGCGAGCTATATATCCATGACATGATCATCGCCCTTGCAGTGATCAATTGTTCTGCATCAAAAAACATCACAAGACTAGAGTAACTGTTCCTTAACAAAAACAATACATGCTAATAAAATAAACTTAAACGGATAGATATCACCTGGTTTGTCCGCACAACGAATGATTCGGATATAGCGTTCGTGAATAGTCTCCAATAGTTTCAACGGTGATTTATCCACTCTCCCTTTTTATTGCAATGAGGTGTTCCTGATGGGCGTTGGCGCTCAAACATGGGCGATTGAAAACATAATCAAGACCGCGGTGACTTGCGACGCGGCCAGTGATGGCGACTCACTGCAGATGTCAGGTGTTTCATGGAGTATCAGCAGAGGGACCGCTTGAAGATGACTCGTGGATGACTCAACAGGCGGCTCAAAAAGGATGAGACGGGAGTTAAGGCGCGAGGCGCTGGGTAGCTCAATAGGGCGGATCTCCATTGGCGGTTCTCCGCAAGGCGGCCACGGACGGCGAGTTAGGCGGCCGTATGGTCTGTGGCAATAGAGCGAGTGAGGCCGGGGCGCAACAGCCTTTAGTAGAAGCAAAACTGGCAAGGCAAGGCGCGGCCCAAGGCAGAAACGAGTCGACCCGAAGGCAAACGGTGGCTCAACGCGGGGCGGCGGCTCGCAGGAGAAGCAGTCTGCAGCTTGCAGCAGGTCGGGAGTCCATGCATATATAGTGGTCGTACTCCCTACATGTATGTACAATAGTTATACTTCTTTGGAATTTCGGTGGCAAAGAGGACCCCTCACATGGAGGAAAAACAGTGGCAGCAACTATAGTAAATTTTCCCAGGCATGTTCCATCAGCTCCAAAAACCGCAGCCAAGGAAAAACAGTGGCAGCAACTATAGTCAATTTCCCCAGGCATGTTCCATCAGCTCCAAAAACCGCAGCCAAGGAAAAAAGGAACGGCCTCGGCGACTTGATTCTTATGCTGCTCGGACTCGGAGGCTGGCTCTCAGTGCGAAACAGCAGTCGGCGACTCAAGGCACGGCCGGGTCGATTTGGCGCGGCTCATCGCAAGACTCTATAGCGGAGCAATGACCCACAAGCAGGGCGAGACCACGGCAGCAGAGAACAGTGGCTCAAGGCA
Source organism: Triticum aestivum (assembly GCF_018294505.1). Lineage (NCBI taxonomy): Eukaryota > Viridiplantae > Streptophyta > Magnoliopsida > Poales > Poaceae > Triticum > Triticum aestivum. Next base: position 262,759,704 of record NC_057809.1, on the reverse strand, counting down.
GGGGCAACCGGCGATGTGGAGACGAGGCGGCGGTATGGAGCAGAAGTTTGAGCGAGACTAGTCGCGACTGCAGTGCAAACAGAGGAAAACTGGGGCAGCGGCTCGAGGCCGGCCATGGCGGAGTCCGAGTCCAACCCCTGTCACATCCTCATCCTGGCCGATGTCAGTTTGGCTATCCATGTCCGTGTCTTCCATGTCGTAATCTCCCCTACTGAACCAAGCCATTGGGAGACCCACGTGAAAAACTTGTGAAGAACTTGACTGATTTTTGCATACCTCTCATCTTGTTCCTGTTGAGTAAATAGGCAATTTCTCGATTAAATTAATCCATGAGTAAATCACTAGCATGGCATTGACTAAGTTGATGACGTACTGACTCTGATCTAAACATGCACGTACTAAGCAACCAGTAGACAAATCTACACATACTGCTAGTACTGCTAATATGAAAATAATCAGGAGCGGGATAAACGAGTTATACCCTCCAGTAGGCCACGCAGAGGCCGCGGCTTTGGTGGCAGCAGCAGCGTCCTCGACGGCCTTCTTGTCGGCTTCAGCTTTCTCGGCGGCAGCACGGTCGGCGTCGGTGGACATGGTGATGATGAAGGCGACGCGGACGTAGAGGAAGTAGACGATCGGAAGCGAGCAGTCGCGTAATCACTGCCCAAAAACCTATTCGCCCCTCACCCCGTACAGGAACCAGAAGGGCGTGGTTTCGGAGACCTGCTCTCCCGTCGACCGTGTACGCAGCGGACGGGATGGAGTCACCGGCGGCAGCAGCAGCAAAGGAACGATGGTGGGCGTGCGCGTGAGCAGATGTGATCTGTTCGTGGCGGCTAGGGTTAGGAGACACCGCATACTTATAGGCGCAGCCGCGTGGAGAGACGTGGGCTTGACCCACGTCCGAGTCCGTGACAGCCCACGATCCGACGTCTCAGATCGTGGCCCAGCTGTCAGAAAACTCTCCGTTAGTGACTGGCCAAAATAAGCGCATAGGTGTGAGCTCGGCTCGGCTCAATCCCGCAACCCGCGGCGCGTCGTGACGAGGCGTGGCGTGGCGAGGCGGTCGGCGGAGGAGGAGTGCGCGAGGGCCTCTTCTCTTCTCAAGCTCCAATAGCATGTAGAAGAGAAACCCTTATAAACCACCCCGACTCTCCTTCCACTTCCGGGGTGGGACTAAACTTCCCACCACACCTAGTGCCATATAACCCACATGGGCCCTTAGAGATTTTTCAGAAATTGCAATATGGGCCTAGAGCCCATCTCAGATTTCAGCAATCCCCCACCAGATCTCGAGGGCCCATTGTGTCCTCTGTTCGAATTGCTGTTTCGATATACCAGTGTTTCAGTAAAGACCTGGTAAGGTTGAACTTCACCTAGAACAAGTGGCTACACTCCTTCACAACTGAACAATGGACTATGCCTTGAATTGTCAGTTTGGCGTAAAGAAGTTTCACTACATGTCTTACTAGTACTAGGCTGCCGAAGGCTGACCCCTCGGGTGGAGCATATAAGTCACACTCCTGGCCTATTCATGAGCTTACTATAGATCACCCCAATCTCATAGACTGTGACCAGCAGTCGGGCTCATATAGGTGTGTTCCTCCAAAGATCGCTCTGTAGGATAGCATCTTGCTTTTATAAGCTTTGGAACACATTGAGACCGTAGTCATCCTACCATACAGTATGGAGAGTATTGCATCTCCAACGGAGTGGGTTAGTATAGTTACTCTCCTCAGTTCACCACTGGCTTGTTTTCCCAGGTCCTAGTTCACGGGATCTCCGATCACATAGGTTGGGTTACCACCATGGCAACTCATGTGGGTCTCATACCCATCTCCCTCGATGCATTATCTATCACAACACGTGATAGCCCTTTTGTAAAGGGATCTGCCAGATTCTTAGCCGTATGGACATAGTCCAACGCTATCACTCCGGAGTTTCTTAATTTTCTGACAACTTTTAATCTCATTCTTATGTGTTTGGTGGACTTCATGTTGTCCTTTGAACTCTTCACCTTGGTGATGACAGTCTGATTGTCACAGAGGATAGCCGGAACCGGTTTATCAACCAACGGCAAGTCCATCAAAAGATCTCAAAGCCATCTCGCTTCAACACCAGATGTGTCTAATGCCGTTAATTCTGCTTCCATTGTCGATCTCGTTAAGATCGTTTGCTTGCAAGACTTCCAGGAAACAGCGCCACCTCCAAGAGTAAACATATACCCAGTTGTGGCCTTCATCTCATCAGCATCAGAGATCCAATTCGCATCACTATACCCTTCAAGTACCGACGGGTATCCGGTATAGTGAAGTCCGTAGTTCATAGTACCTTTCAGATAGCGCATAACTCTCTCAACAGCATGCCAATGTACATCACCCGGTTTGGAAACAAACCGGCTCAGTTTGCTCACAGCAAACGCGATGTCGGGCCTCGTTGCGCTCACTAGGTACATCAGTGAACCAATGATTTGAGAGTATCTCAATTGATCTTTAGCCATGCCTTTGGACTTTCGAATCAATACACTAGGATCATATGGTGTTTGAGATGGTGTGCAGTCCGAATATCTAAAAAGACTCAACACCTTCTCAACATAATGGGATTGCAGAAGTGTGATCCCACCCTCATTATCTCTCAGTAGCTTGACGTTTAAGATAACATCAGCCACACCAAGGTCTTTCATCTCAAAGTTCTGAGATAGAAACGATTTGACCTCCTCAATGACTTTGAGGTTTGTTCCGAATATCAGTATGTCATCAACATACAAGCACAGTATAACTCCTTCGCCCCGACCATGGCGATAGTATACACATTTGTCAGCCTCATTAACAACGAAACCAACAGATGTCAGAGTTGTATTAAACTTATCATGCCATGGCTTAGGTGCTTGTTTCAGGCCATATAAAGATTTTATCAACCTACACACCTTTCTTTCCTGACCATCTATCACAAAGCCATCAGGCTGTTGCATGTAGATTTCCTCCTTTAGCTATCCATTTAGAAAAGCCGTCTTAACATCCATCTGATGGACGAGAAGACCATGTGAGGCCGCCAACGAGAGTAATACTCGAATGGTGGTCAGTCTAGCCACAGGTGAATAAGTATCAAAGAAATCTTCCTCTTCTTGCTGGTCATAGCCCTTGGCCACAAGCCTAGCCTTGTACTTTTCAATCGTACCATCGGGCCTAAGCTTCTTTTTGAACACCCACTTACATCCCAGTGGTTTGCAACCATAGGGACGGTCAGTGATCTCCCATGTCCTGTTAGCCATGATGGAATCCATCTCGCTACGGACCGCATCCTTCTAGTAGTCAGCTTCTGGAGAGGCATACGCTTCTGAAATAGAGGTGGGAGTATCATCCACGAGGTACACGAAGAAATCATCACCAAAGGTCTTTGCAGTCCTTTGTCTCTTGCCCCTACCAAGGGTTTCCTCGTCATCCTCCTCAGGATTTTCATCATGTGTTTGTTCATAATATTCCATAGGGATGGCAGGTTCAGGAGTCTCCTCAGATTCCTGTCTAGAAGTGCTTTGCATATCTCTCATAGGAAAAATATCCTCAAAGAATGTAGCATCCTTAGACTCCATAATTGTACCGATCTTCTGGTCAGGTACCTCAGATTTCACTACTAGAAATCTATAGCCAATGCTGTTCTTATCATAACCCAAATTAATGCAGTCCATGGTCTTATGTCCAAGCTTACGCTTTTTCGGGATCGGCACGTTGACTTTCGCCAAACAGCCCCAAGTGCGCAAGTACGAGAGTGTCGTCCTTCTCTTTGCCCATTTCTCATAGGGAGTGATCTCACTATCCTTTGTCGGAACTTTATTTAGGACATGACATGCCGTCAATATAGCCTCCCCCCACCATGCCTTGGATAAACCCGATGTATCTAACATGGCGTTAACCAAATCAGTTAGAGTACGGTTTTTTCGCTCGGCAACCCCGTTTGACTGGGGTGAATAGGGAGGCGTCCTCTCATGAATAATGCCGTGTTCCACACAGAAGGAATCAAACTCACTCGAGAAGTACTCTCCACCACGATCTGACCGGACTCGTTTAATTTTCTTTTCAAGTTGATTTTCAACTTCTGCCTTATAGATTTTAAAGTAGTGTAGAGCCTCATCTTTAGTATTTAACAGATACACATAGCAATATCTAGTGGAATCATCTATCAATGTCATGAAGTATCTCTTTCCACCTTTAGTCAACACACCATTCATCTCGCAAAGATCAGAATGTATGAGTTCTAATGGTGCCAGGTGTCTCTCCTCCGCGGCCTTATGAGGCTTGCGAGGTTGCTTAGCTTGCACACATGAAAGGCACTTAGAACCTTTGGCTAAAGTGAAACTCGGGATTAAATCCAACTTGGATAGCCGCGTCATAACACCAAAACTAATGTGACAAAGACGTGAATGCCAAACTTTAGATTCATTAACATCCGAATGAATATGGTTCACGACTTTATTACAAAAATCTGCGAGGGAAAGGCGGAACATCCCTCCGCTCTCATAACCTTTTCCAACAAAGAGTCCATATTTTGTAACAACTAATTTATTAGACTCGAAAACCAACTTAAACCCTTCTCTACATAGAAGGGAGCCACTAACGAGGTTCTTCTTGATGGCGGGGACATGCTGCATGTTCTTCAGCTGCACGATCCTTCCCGAAGTAAACTTCAGATCGACCGTGCCAACACCATGAACAGAAGCACTCGCGCCATTCCCCATCAATACGGACCCGTGACCTGTGACCTGGTAAGAAGTGAACAATGAAATGTCAGCACACACATGAACACCGGCACTTGTGTCCACCCACCAATCGTTGGGTTGAAACACTGAAAAAACAGTAAATAAATTACCGTACCCAGATGCACCATTCTCATTGTTGCCCACAATCATGTTGACAGACTTGGAGTCCTGTCCTGACTTCTTGTACTTGTTTGGGCACTTGTTGGCCCAATGTTCAACCGAACCACAAGTAAAACAGCCCTCGTCCTTCTTGTTCGTCTTGAAGGTCTTCTTACCCTTCTTCTTAAAGTCGGTATTGTGTTGGACACCGTTCTTTCCCTTGGGCTTGTGGGAGTTGAAGTTCTTCTGGTTCACCATGTTGGCAACAGAAGTCCCTTCGGCCCCTTTTCCGTGCGAGTCTTTTGCCCTCGAATTCTGCTCAACACTCAGATGGCCAATGACATCCTCCACAGAGAATTCACGCCTCTGATGTTTCAGAGTGGTGGCAAAGTTCCTCCAAGAATTAGGGAGCTTAGCGATTATGCAGCCCGCGACAAACTTGCCCGGTAACTCACACTTGAGAAGCTCAAGTTCCTTAACAATGCATATTATCTCATGAGCCTGCTCCAATACAGGACGGTTTTCAACCATCTTGTAATCGTGGAACTGCTCTATAATATACATCTCGCTCCCTGCATCGGCGGCCTCGAATTTAGATTCGAGCGCCTCCCACAAGTCCTTGGCGACATGCACATGTAAATATGCGTCGACCAGTTTATCTCCGATGACGCTAAGAACTGCTCCGAGAAACACAACGGTAGCCTCCTTGAACACCTTCTCCTGTTCAGGAGCAATCGTTCCCGTGGAGACACCGGTGACCCAAAACATGTTCATAGCTGTGAGCCATAACGTGGTCTTAGTCTGCCAACGCTTGAAGTATGTACCGGTAAACTTATCCGGTTTCAGTGCAGCGGCAAAGCAACTTGCCGAGAAATTCCTACACATAATAGGTTTTTGGATTGTTGAGTAAATAGGCAATTTCTCGATTAAATTAATCCATGAGTAAATCACTAGAATGGCATTGACTAAGTTGATGACGTACTGACTCTGATCTAAACATGCACGTACTAACCAAACAGTAGACAAATCTACACATACTGCTAGTACTGCTAATATGAAAATAATCAGGAGCGGGATAAACGAGTTATACCCTCCAGTAGGCCACGCAGAGGCCGCGGCTTTGGTGGCAGCAGCGGCATCCTCGGCGGCCTTCTTGTCGGCTTCAGCTTTCTCGGCGGTGGCACGGTCGGCGTCGGTGGACATGGTGATGATGAAGGCGACGCGAACGTAGAGGAAGTAGACGATCGGAAGCGAGCAGTCGCGTAATCTCTGCCCAAAAACCTATTCGCCCCTCACCCCATACAGGAACCAGAAGGGCGTGGTTTCGGAGACCTGCTCTCCCATCGACCGTGTACGCGGCGGACGGGATGGAGTCACCGGCGGCAGTAGTAGCAAAGGAACGATGGTGGGCGTGCGCGTGAGCAGATGTGATCTGTTCGTGGCGGCTAGGGTTAGGAGACACCGCATACTTATAGGCGCAGCCGCGTGGAGAGACGTGGGCTCGACCCACGTCCGAGTCCGTGACAGCCCACGATCCGACGTCTCAGATCGTGGCCCAGCTGTCAGAAAACTCTCCGTTAGTGACTGGCAAAAATAAGCGCGTAGGTGTGAGCTCGGCTCGGCTCAATCCCGCAACCCGCGGCGCGTCGTGACGAGGCATGGCGTGGCGAGGCGGGCGGCGGAGGAGGAGTGCGCGAGGGCCTCTTCTCTTCTCAAGCTCCAATAGCATGTAGAAGAGAAACCCTTATAAACCACTCCAACTCTCCTTCCACTTCCGGGGTGGGACTAAACTTCCCACCACACCTAGTGCCATATAACCCACATGGGCCCTTAGAGATTTTTCAGAAATTGCAATATGGGCCTAGAGCCCATCTCAGATTTCAGCAGTTCCTTCCCATCCAAAAGGTAGTACTAGTACTTATTCCTTGATTCCCGTGCAAACATTGCTCTGCTGTTTCGGCCTATACCTGGGACGCGGAGTAGTAGACTAGTAGTAGTATATTTGATTTCAATCAGGAAGCTGATTGCCCCTGGCCTGGAAGTAGGAGGAGCAGTGATTTATATAATCACCTGGTGATTTGGCAATTGTACGACCGGACCTTGTGTTCTGTTCAGGAAACGCACGCTGCGTAAGTTTTTATTGGATCTGACCCAGCATCTCGCACGAGGATGTCTAAGAGAAAGGAAAATCCTATGCGCCGATCCGATTGCCCTGTGACACCGCAGATGGAATTCTTGTCGGTCTTGTCGACGTACAGATGCAAACGCATCGTAGAGCGGCTTGCAACAGAATTGATCTTCGATCAGAAAAATCACGGCGGTGGCAACGTACGGAGAAAACCATAACTTCTTGTAAAAACTTGAATTTGCCGGCTCTGTCCAAGGTTGTCCCACGCCGGGTTTACTCTGCCCAATATTTCCATGCCAGCTCATCTTCGATCGAAAAATCGCGATGGCGGCTGCCAACTTGCAATCCTAAAAACCTGTCAATCTTGATCTTCGTACATGCCGTTCCCACTGCTCACCAATGATGAAGATCCTTTTTAATCTGTTCTTTTTCATTCAAAAAATTGCGAACTTCTCGATCCCTAGGAAAGATCCCTTCAAAAACTAAACATCACTGTGCGCAGGCCCCACGGTGAGCGCCAACTGTCGTGGAATTGTCACAGCAGATGTCCTAGTGTGAGGACTTAGTCGTGAGGCCAACACATCTATGTAGTAGCTTGAAGGGGTTGGTCGGAATCGAGAGATGCAAGGTTTTACCCTGGTTCGGCCCCTCATGGTGGAGGTAAAAGCCTACATCCTGCTTCATTGATATTGATGATGATGATCACGATTATAAAGGCGCTCTATCTCGAGAGCTCTTGAGTTGTCTGTCTAAACCTAACTTGTCCCACCTGTGAAACCTATCCCCTTTGGGGTGCCCTGGCCCTCCTTATATATGTTGAAGGGGAGCCTTACATGACTAGTCCTATTAGGATTAGGATTACTATATTACAAGTGGAGTCCTAGTCTTGCTTCATTTGTAAGGGAATATTCCTTATGCTTTCCTCTTAAACCGGCCTACCATAACATAAGTCGGCCTTCCTTGAACCACCTACTGGGCCTCCGGGTCTTGTTGCTCCTCTAACCCGCTGGCCGGGTCATCAATGAGTCACGTGGCTCGGCCAGGTCATCGGTGAGTGGAGAGATCCGGGCGGGTCACTTAGTGAGTCGCCAAGTCAGGGCGGTTCACCAGTGAGTCGCCAAGTCCGGCCGGGTCATACCGCGGGGTATATCCCCGACAGGATCTGCAATTAGCTCTCGTGCTTCTTGAGCCGACTGAGTTCGATCAATTCTACAACATGGCACTAAAGCAAGAAGCTGCTCAGCTCAAGTGTGTGGCATCTAAGAACAGAGTCAGGGATGCAGTTCAATCTTATTCTTCATCACAAGTGGTAGCTAAGCAACATAAGTTCTGGTTGCATCCTCCTCCATTTCGCCAGCCCTACCAGCAAAAGAGCAAAGGTGGCAATGGATCTTCCCACCCAGACAACCCAAGCTATCAGAACAAAGCTCAGTCTCATACTCCAAGGCCAAGTGCTCCTTATCACCGGCCGCTCTCAGAGGTTACTTGCAACAAGTGTCAGCAGAAAGGGCACTATGCAAACAAGTGTTTCAACCAAAGGCGCCTTCCGCCTCCTCCTCCTATGAGATCAACCAGCAATGCAGTGGTCAAGCATATTCCCAAGCATGCTAAGGTGAACATGTTGAATGCAGCTCAGGCAGAGGATTCTTCAGAAGTGATCATGGGTAACCTTCAAGTTAACTCTCTTCCTAAAAAAGTTCTTTTTGACACTGGTGCATCGCATTGTTTCATGTCAAGATCATTTGTTTCAAAGCATGACTTTGTTTCAGAAATGTTGGGAAAACCCATGGGAGTTGTTTCTCCGGGCTCTACTATGAGGGCTACCATGATGATTCCGGATGTTTCCATCAAGATGGGCGACTGTAGATTTCTGTCTTCTCCAATGGTTCTTGGTGACTCTGATATCGATCTAATTCTCGGCATGGACTGGCCTTCTAAGCACAAGGCTCCGCTTGATTGTGCTGCCAGGCAGATTCAATTGACACACTCTTCTGAGGATGTGATCATCTATGCCACTCGTGACAAAACCATTTGACTGTGTTTTCCCATTGAGAAGGGTCAGTTGAATGCCATCTCTCAGATTACAGTCGTTTGTGAATACCAAGACGTCTTTCCAGAAGAGCTCCCGGGAATGCCTCCTCACCGGCCAGTTGAATTCGTTATCGATCTTGAGCCTGGCACGGAACCTGTTTGCAAGCATCCTTACAAGCTTGGACCAGAGGAGTTGAAGGAGTTGAAGAAACAACTCGATGAACAAGAGTGCATGGGTCTGATTAGACCAAGTTCATCTCCATGGGATTGTGGTGTCCTTTTTGTCAAGAAGAAGGATGGAACAAAATGACTCTGCGTCTACTACCGTCCATTGAATAAGAAGACAATAAAGAACAAGTATCCACTTCCCAACATCAATGATCTTTTTGAGCAACTTAAAGGTTCTCAAGTTTTCTCCAAGCTTGACCTCCGTATGGGTTATCATCAGATTCATATTCGTGAACAAGATATTCTCAAGACAGCATTCAGAACAAGCTACGGTTCTTATGAATATACTGTCATGTCTTTCGGCCTTGTCAATGCTCCTCCAACGTTCTCTCGCATGATGAACTTCACATTCAACCCTTACACAAATGATTTTGTCCTGGTGTATCTCGATGATATCTTGGTCTTTCCCAAGAATAAGGAGGATCATGCCAAGCATTTGAGATTGGTGCTTGACAAACTCAGAGAGCATCAATTCTATGCGAAGTTTTCCAAGTGTGAGTTCTGGCTTGACGAAGTTCTTTACCTTGGTCATATCATCTCTGCCAAGGGAATCACTGTTAATCCCGAGAAGGTGTCTACAATTGTGAATTGGGAGCCTCCTCAGAATGTTAAGCAGCTCCGCAGTTTTCTTGGGCTTGCAAGTTATTATCGAAGATTCGTTGAGAATTTCTCTAAGATTGCAAAGCCTCTTTCCAACCTCCTCTAGAAGCACATCAAGTATGTCTGGACGCTTGAATGTGACATTGTTTTCAACACCCTCAAAGAGAAGCTGGTCACAGCTCCTGTCTTGACTCCTCCTGATGAATCCAAGCCATTTGAAGTTTTCTGTGATGCCTCCTTACAAGGTCTCGATGATGTGTTAATGCAAGAGAAGAAAGTTGTGGCTTATACCTCTCGCCGGTTGAAGCCCAATGAAAGGAACTACCCCACTCACGTTCTTGAGTTGGCGCTAGTTATCCATGCATTATTAACGTGGAGACATCTCTTGTTGGGAAGGAAAGTGAACATCTTCACAGATCAGCCTCATGTACATCTTCACTCAACCCAACCTCAACCTCAGGCAGACTCGATGGGTCGAAATGATTCAAGAAAACAATCCGAGTATTGAATATACTCCAGGCAAGGCCAATGTCATTGCAAATGCTTTGAGCAGGAAGGGTTACTGCAACAATTTAATTCTCAAGCCCTTCCAACTGGACCTTTGTGAAGCTTTCCGCAAACTGAATCTCCAAGTTGTTCCTCAAGGCTTTCTTGCCAACCTCCAAGTCTCTCCTACTTTGTAAGATCAAATTCCTAAGGCACAACTCCTGGATGCCATGGTGAAGAAGGTGAACCATGGGATTGCCAAGAGCCAACCCAAATACAAGTGCTATCGCGTTGACGACAAAGACACTCTATTCTTCGAGGACCGGAATGTGGTTCCTAAAGGTGATCTAAGGAAAGTCATTATGAATGAGGCGCACAATTCCCTTCTATCCATTCATCCTGGAAGTACGAAGATGTACCATGACCTCAAGCAGTCGTATTGGTGGACTCGAATGAAGCGAGAAATTTCTCAATTCGTAAATGAATGTGATGTTTGCAGAAGGGTGAAAGAAGAACACCAACGACCAGCTGGTCTCCTCCAACCTCTTACTATTCCAGAATGGAAGTTTGACCATATCGAGATGGACTTCGTGACTGGATTTCCCAAGTCCAAGCGCGGAAATGATGCTATCTTCGTTGTCATCGACAAGCTTACAAAAGTGGCTCATTTCCTTCCAATCAAAGAATCTATCACATCAGCTCAGTTGGTAGAGCTATACACCTCCAGGATTGTCTCCTTGCACGGCATTCCACAATTGATATCTTCAGATTGTGGAAGCATCTTCACTTCTAAGTTCTGGGACTCCTTCCAGTAGGCCATGGGCACCAACATTCGCTTCAGCACAGCTTTCCATCCTCAAACTAGTGGCCAAGTCGAGCGAGTCAATCAAATCCTTGAAGATATGCTTAGGGCTTGTGTCATTTCCTTCGGTATGAAGAGGGAAGATTGTCTTCCTTATGTCGGGTTCTCCTACAACAACAACTTCCAAGCGAGTTCGGGCAAGGCCCCATTCGAATTTCTCTATGGAAGGAAGTGTCGTACTCCTCTCAATTGGACAGAGACTGGTGAACACCAACTTCTTGGCAATGACTTAATCACAGAAGCAGAAGAAATGTGTAAAGTCATCCGTGAACATCTCAAAGCCGCGTAATCATGCCAGAAGAGTTACTATGATAGCAAGCACCGTGACTTGGCTTTCGAGATCAGAGACCATGTCTACCTACGCGTCTCTCCAATGAAAGGTTCTCGTCGCTTCGGTATCAAAGGGAAGCTTGCCCCTAGATATGTGGGTCCTTTCAAGATCATTGGCAAAAGAGGCGACCTCGCCTATCAAGTTGAGCTTCCGTCCAACTTCGCAAATGTGCACGATGTGTTTCACGTGTCATAGCTTCGCAAGTGCTTCAAGACTCCTGAGCACACCATCAACTTCAAAGAGATTGATCTCCAAGATGATCTGTCTTATCATGAGCATCCATTGTTATTCTTGAAGAAACCGAGCACAAGACTCGCAACAAGTCAATCAAATTCCTGGAAGTGAAGTGGTCACACCATTCCGACCGAGAAGCCACCTGGGAACGCGAGGACCACCTCCATTTTGAATATCCGGAGTTCTTTCAGTCCTAGATCTCGGGATGAGATCCTCTCCTAGTGGTGGAGTGTTGTAGCACCCCGGATGTAACTTGCCATATTTGTAACTATGACTCTTGCCATTTTGGGTTTTAAGTTATGAGATTCCCTTCGTGGTTGGGTTTTGTATTTGTTTTGCATTTTGTTCATGTCATGCATTTCATATCGTGTCATCATGTGCATCGCATTTGCATTCGTGTTCGTCTCATGCATCCAAGCATTTTCCCCGTTGTCCGTTCCGCAATCCGACACTCCCACATGCACCGGCGCACCCCTGTTGTCTCTTTTCGAGAGCGACTGTTAAACGTTCTCGGAATGGATCGAGATTTGTCAAGTGGCCTTGGTACACCACCGGTAGACCGCCTGCCAAATTTTGTTCCATTTGGAGGCCGTTTAATGCTCCAACGGTAAACCGGGTAACCGCAAAGGCCTCTTGTGTGTTGCAGCCAAACACCCCTCCAAAACAGCCCAATAACCCATCTAAACCACTTTCATGTCCTCCGTTGTCGAATCACGATCATGCAGGCGAAAACTACACCTCATTTGGACACTCCAAACTCCCCCTGCCTATAAATATGTGCATCTCCCCCAAAATCCCGGTCTAACCCTAGCTTCTTCCTCCTGCCGCCGCCGGACGTGTCCACCGCCGCCATCGGATGTGTCCACCGCCGCCCTCCAAACAATCCGCCACCTCCATGTGGCTCCCACGCCTCCTCTCTCTCCTCCCCGTCGCCAGGCCCGCCCCGGGCCGCACCCGGGCCACCTCACCCGCGCGCCGCCGCCTACCTCATCGCCGTCCTCTCCTCCTCCATCCGCCACTCCGCCGCGTGCTTCGCCGATGCCGCCCCGCCGCCCTTCGCCGGCCCCGCCGCCTTGCTCTGCTCCTTCGCCGGCTCC